>NC_056739.1:182119026-182164026 GCF_019279795.1 Protopterus annectens
TTTGCTGCATACTGGTATTAAGATGACTTTTACTTCTTCTGCGATTGTGCATATGTACTGATACTGGTGGACTGTAGAAGTTTGAGTAGACTTTTATGAAGGAAATGTTCTGAATTGGGCAGTTTTGTCATTACTGGTGCATGCATTTTGTTTCATTGTTTACTGGAAAAATTTCAAAACAAATTTAAAACACCCTCTAAAACTGTACTGTATTGTACAAGGAATATAATTTAATACAATCAGGAAGGTGTATGAAAGAGCATGTGTATGTTTCGTGTACAAGGGGCCTGTGATTTGAAAACAGCCCAAACCCAAAGTTAATCTGCCACTGGCAAAATGTATTTTCTTTGAATGTGGGTTTCAGTGCTGTTTCAGTGATTGTGAGTTTTCAAGGGCAGAGAAGTTTTAATGCTAAGTCTGTTCTCATTGTGAGACTGCATTGCTTTGTTTAGCAGAAATGATATCTATTGGTGTTTGCGCTGTAAAATGCAAAATAAAACTTTTAAATAAAGTCCAAATCATCGCAGAAGTAAAGCAGTATGCACATTAGTGTTTATGGTAAATGGGGTGAAATAGCCAAGTAATGGTTCATTGGAATGGCTGTAGGGGGGGAAGCTCCATTCGACCATGATTTTGTGAGGGGGGAAGAGCAGCAAACTCAAAGACAGCCCCGGCTGAACTATACCTCACTCAAAGACAGCCCTGGCTGAACTATACCTCTCAACTGTTCAGATTTTTGCAGAATTAATAAATTTTTGCTTCTTATTTTTTTGTTTGTTCCTCATAAAATTTGTGGTTTTCTGTCAAATCATTTAGGAATGAAGTCACTAAATAATGACAGACACTGAGTTTCAGACTTCATAACCTTCAGAAAAATGCATGCTACACCAAGACCTGTTATTCAATCAACTGTCTCAGTTTATACAAGAGCAATTTTCAGTACTGTTTATATGTTCCCCCCATATATTTGGCCTTGTCCAGATTTCCTGCATTAACAGGTTGAGAGGTGCATGCAAATAAATTGCTTTATAGAATTAGGTATATCCAAACCTCTCAACTGTCCCCAATTTTGGCTCAAAATGTTGCTCTTCCCCTAATAATCCTTCCGCAAAATGGCAATTTTAGAAGAAAACATGGAGGGTTTGCAATTAATAAATAACTGTAATAATCAGTTATAGATTACTTTTATTTCAGAAATGCATGTAGATTCTTCTATTTTGTTAGCTGCTCAAGTTAGCAGTACTAATATTAAAAAGTGTCCCTTCTTTGACAGGTTCCCAGCTGTATTATGTGGCTATTTTATCTTTTTGAATCACATTTTTGGTCCATTTTTCATAAAATTGTGTTTTTTTTGGCAAATTAGTGGTAAATCATTAAAGACTGAAGTTAGAAAATAACGGCAGACATTTGAGTTTCAGATTTCATACACGTCAGAAAATTCATACTAATGCAAGACCTACTATTCTATTATCTTTCTAAGTTTATAAGAGCGCTATTTAAAAATTGTCCTTATTTTTGGGCCTTTGTCCCACTTCTATGTATGGCTTTGTCCAGATTTCTTGCTCTGAGGTTGAGAGGTATGACAAATGTGTCAGGGCCATCGCAGTCAGCCAGAGGCATTTCAAATTGTGACATACTTGTTGCACCCCACTCCTCCATGTAGTGACTCTGGATGTGTCCAAGCAAGGCAAGGAGCAGTTATGCAGTGTAAATGTGCAGATTATCCCCCCATCCAAGGTAGACACAAGTACTACAATGGCTTTTCAGCTGTCCTTGATTTTGTAGAATGTTCTGGTTCCTGTCATATTTTTATACTGTTGATTTATGCTTATTATTATTCAGAAGGTGCCTGTTGCTCTGTGTTTAAGAAGCAGTGCTTTAATGACCATCTGGTAAGCTTGTCTGAGATTGTAAGATGCCAGTAAGTTTTAATAAGCATACTGTTAAAGAATTGCCAACATTGAAAGCCTTTCTGTTGTTGCCATGCAGAGAATACTTACATAACTAGATAACATATAAGCCTTGGGAATTGAAATGCATATGACAGTATTTGTAATAAAAGACAGGATTACATTATTTTAAGAGCTCATTACAGGCTTTACATGCAAACCAAACAGAATGCCAGTCTTTCATGTGTGGTCCATATCCTGTGCAGTAATCCTTTAACAATGTATGTCGAGCTTGTTTCCTGTTTGCTTTTCATTTTTTACTTTGGTCATGTTTTCTCCATGAAACAAGTAGATAGTTGTTGTCAGGCAGCAGGTATCACAGAGATTGCTACTTTCAGCATGTTACTTGGTACTTTAATAAAGCTGAATATAAATTATAATTAGAACTGGAGTACAGGGAGAAGTGGTTTGAGTTGAGTGCTGCTTGTTTTTCTTATACTTGATTTTGACTAGCATTCCAGTAATGTATTTAAAACGTAATTTATTTTTTCATGCCTCACAACCTTTTTGTTTCCATCTCGATATTAAGTAAGCTGTCATGCAGTCAATGGATTGAAATATGTTTTTTCTTCCACACTTCATTTTGTCTTGATTGGACTCTCATAATGATGGTTTGGCACCCAGGGCAGAGTATTTAATTAAAGTTACAGTTTTTGTGGTTTTGAGCATAGCTCCTCCCCTTTCTAGTTGGCCCCACCCATTCAGCTGTCTCCTGCAGCCCCCCTTTGATTTGAAGTCACCAGCCGCCACTGCTTTTAGCTCTTTTAGTTTGTCACATAAATTAATAGTACTACTGATCTTTTAAGGTTTCAGATAAAGTATTCAATAGATGAAATTAATTTTGTGAATGTTAAAATAAGAAAAGATGCAATTAGGTAGAGGAAGTACAGGCTAGTAAGTACTTACATAGACATAGCATGCACCATAAACATGTATATAATGGTATATTTAAAGAACAGTTGTTAAGAACAATTAGGCTAACAAAAGTTAATATGGATATAAACAAAGAACTGAAGTATATGGCCAATGAGTTCAGGGATAGGACATATGAAGAAAGTATTATTTCTGAGATGTAACATGAAGTGTTAAGAAATAGAGAAGGGAGAGCGAAACCACATTAGTCTGAAAGAGTTGTACTTAGGAATGAAGTTTGTAAGCGTACAAATAAAGCATGTTCATAACTAAATATAATACACAAAGTCAACAAGTTATGAATAACATTAAAACAAATTGGTCAATTTTGACTGCTATCACAAAACTACAGAACTTGCTGAGCCATACATCTTTCAAGAAGGCTAACAGCCTAAAACAACTTTGTTATAAAGATTTTGTGACAATAAAAGATACATCAACCTTTATAAAGGATGGAACACATAGGTTCATATGTAGGTACTAGGCTATTGGCCCTGGGGCCCATACAAGCCCAGCCAAAAAGGTACCCTGGCTTTTGCCACCCAAGAAATTATTTTTCTGTGCCACTGTCGAGCAGAGCCATAGAGGTGATCCCTGGGATGAATTTCCTATTTCCCATCCAATCATCAAGATTTTTCTTGAAGAGTGCTAATGAGGGGTATTGTTTGATATATATAGGTAGTTTATTCCAGAGTATGGGAAGTCTCTGGGACAGGAATCTATCCCTCTGGCATGTTCTGTTTATTGTGGTGACAAGGTTTATGTCCCTAGAGCATGTAGCTCGGAGGGATTGGGATTTCTTTAAGTGGAGCATGTCCAACAGATCTGGGTTTGACATAGCTTTGTATATTAGGCAGAGATCACCTCTGAGTAGGCAATATGCGACAGAGTAAAGCTGGAGTTTTTTGAGATGGTCTGCGTAGGGCATCTGTTTGAGGCTGGTAATCCTCTTTGTGAGGTATTCCTGTGGCCTTTCCAGTTGTAGATGTCTTGTGAGGTACATACCAAAAGGGGCGTTGTACTCTATAATGGGTCTAATGAGTGATGAGTAGAGGGGAACAATGACCTCTTTTTTTCTGGATGAGAAACCTATTGTGATGAGGTGTGCTACATAGAAGGATTTCCTGACTACTGTGGCAATGTGATTATCAAAGGAGAGACTACTGTCCACCTGTGTCCCAAGGTCTCTTATCACACTTTCGGAGTTAAGTATACTACTGCCTAAGTTGTAGTTCATGGGTACAGAGTTTTTACCAAAGAGGATGACAATGCACTTTTTGGCATTGAGCTTGAGGCCATGGCTTTGACACCAGTCATCTGTCTCAGTGAGGCCCTTTTGTAGAATGTCCACATCATTAGGAGTTTCAATTATTGCTCCTATTTTGCAGTCATCTGTGAACTTCATTAGCCAAAGACCTTCTGTGTTAGCCTGTACTTCAGAGAAGTAGATACCAAACAGGAGAGGACCCAGGACTGAACCCTGTGGTACTCCACTTGTCACTGGTCTGAAGTCGGATTTGGAGTTTGCTACTTTCACAGTGTGGGTTCTGTCAGTGAGCCAGTTGGCAACCCATCTTGTGACATAGGGATTTATACCTAGTTTAGGGCATTTATCTATAATTCCAGAGTGGGGGAGGGTGTCAAAAGCCTTGGCAAGATCTGGATAGGCTGTGTGAACCACCTTACCCTTGTCTATGGCTTTGGTAACTGCTTCAAAGAAGTCTACCAGGTTTAGGAGACATGATCTGCCTTTTACAAACCTGAACTGGGTGGGGTCCAGAGTTTGGAGATTACCAATGTCTTTGTTTATAAGTTCCATGATGATACATTCCATGGCCTTGCAGACCAGGCTCATCAGGCTAATGAGGCAGTAGTTCCCGGGGTCCATGGTGGCTCCCCCCTTGTGGAGTGGGATAACCATTGCTGTGTGCCATTCAGCAGGCACAAAGCCTGAGGTGAAGCTATGACTGAACATGGTACTTAGGTGGGGTGCCAGTTGGTTCTGTAGTTTGTGTAGAATGCAGCCTGGGATGTTCTCTGGTCCCATGGATGCTGTGTTCTTGGCTTTGGAGAGTGTGGTTTTTACCTGTGCAGCCGTGATTACAGGAACTTTGCATTCTTTTGGTATAGAGATGGGCTCTTTAGGGGATGAGAGGGGGGTAAAGTTAGCACTGAACCTATCTGCCATGATGTTGGCAATATCAGTTGGGTCTGTATATTTAATGCCATTGTGCTGTAACTCAGAACAGATCTGAGTGTTGCCATTGAGATTCTTGACATAGCTATAGAATGCTTTGTGGTTGTCTTTAGAATCAGTGGCAATTTTGTTTTTGTAACTAGCTTTGGAGGATTTTATCAGGGATCGCAGCTTCTTACTGAGGCTGACCAGAGAGCTCCTTCACTCGTGGGGTTTTACTCTCTTTTGCAACAGTTTCTTCCTTCCGTTGTACAGTTTGTTTATGGCAGGGGACCACCAGATTGACTTCCTTTTTTTGGAGGATAGCATCTTGATTCTGTTTGGGATAGCACGATCCATGCACTCATGTAAGTGCTTATAAAGTGCAATTGTGTAGGATTCAGTAGTCGTAACTATATTGTCCATCTGCATGGGTGTCATGGAGTTCACCACTTCTGTCTTAAGAAGCATGAAGTTGGCTTTGGAGAAATTTTTTACCATGGTTTCCTTAATGGGGGGGGGGGTGCTATAATTGTACATTTTGTTAAGTATATTAGTAAAAACAAATGCTTTGTACATCCAGTGGCAAGTAGTATTTTTTTAAGTGTTTGCAACATGTAATCCAAAGAATGTTGTCTATCAGGCAACTTGTTTTCAGTGTTCTTGTTTTTATAGTGGTAAAACTAATCAGAAGTTTAAATAGCATATATATGTCGACACCTTTCTGAAATAAGATGTAAAGTTAATACCAATACCCCAGCAAAACATACCAATGAACTGGAAAAACAACATAGTTTTAAATTTAAAGTCATATAGAAAGGTTATTTTTAGATAAGAGAAGTGGGAAGATCAGCACGCATACTGAAATGTTTGAGCACAATTGGATTAAAAGGTTACATGTGGGTGTTTATCCAAGACTGAATGCAGCTATTAGCATTAAACCTGTATTAAAGAAACAAAATATGAATTTCATTAGATTTTAACATAATTTTGATATGCTTAAAAAGTATTTATTTTTTAATTATTTCTTATTGGTGGCTGTGTTTCATGCCTTGCAAACCATTTTCCTGTTGGTAAATGGTAACCTGTAATTGCTATTTAAATGATGTATGCAATTAGTTGGATGCAATGCATTTACAAAGGGTTTATTTTACTCAAAACTTTGCTTGTTTTTTCTTTCTGTTTATTAATTAAAAATCATAAGTGCTAGGAGTTATAGCCTGATTTTGTGATTTGTTTGTGCTATATTATACATATGGCAGGTCCAGTGGTTTCAGCTTTTGATATTTATGGTTCTATCCTAACTCTAAACATTACATTACTAAAAAAACTTTCCCTAACAGCACCACTATTCAGGTGATACTTGATCTGGAGTTTGTATCTGGAAGATAAGTTGTCAATGTTTTGTGGTTTATTCATTTTGTATGTCACACATTTGTGTTATTGCTCAGTTTTTGTCACTCTTTTGTGTCATTTAATTCTGTCAACCAATATATATATATATATATATATATATATATATATATATATATATATATATATATATTTATATAGTAAGAATCTTTGTGTTCAACATCTTTGTATCATGCACAGTAAGGATTAAAATGTGAAACTGCATTGCGTGCAAAGAAATAAGCTAAAATAGGTTGTTTTTCTTGTAAAGAATTTGCTGACCAAAGAGGAATGCACAGATGCTACCTTGGTCCAGGCACAAGCTAATCTTGTGTCTGACCTCTGACCATCTACCAGGCACAAGCTTATCTTGTGTCTGACCTCTGACCAGCTAAGGCTCCAGTAGGTGAATTTATAGCCTTGACTGAAATTCCTTGTCTAGTAACCAGCTGCTGTGTATGTGGAGAAGAGGGTATAAAAACCCATGTAAAGTGTACAGAAATTAGACTGCTGACATACCATGTACGTTGTAGTATGTCTCCATGCATGTAAAATAAACCTTTTTTGCTTACTTTTATCTGCGTGATTCTTCCAGTATATGTTAAGAGTATTAAAATCTTTTGACATTTCTGGCGCCCAAGAACGTGGGGCCACCTCTTCACGGTACGAATCGCATAAGAGGGACTGAAAAACCTGTACAGGAAAGGGAGAACGAATCTCGGGTTCCCTTGAACGGAAAGACCTCCGACGAAGAAGTCGTAAGTAGAGGCCAGTCACTCTTACATTTGATCCGTGGGACGGTGACGAACGGGGCGGAAGATCCGCAGCAAGGTAAGCTTTTTTTCATTTATAAAAGTACTTTTTTTTAAGGGACTAGTCATAAAGGATTTTCTTTTGTTTAAATTTTACAAAAGACCGGTAGAGATCTCAGGAAAAGGAAAATAGTTTTTCTTTTAAATAAGAAAAATGGGAATAGGAAGCAGTTGTTGTGCTAGTAAGGGCTGCTTAAATAAAAGGACTGAAGATGAGGAATATATGTTTAAATTACATCCAAAAAACTTAAATTACATAAAAAAATAGAAGACAAATTATGGTTTTAGTGGTAACTTAAATAGATCAGAATGTCAAAATTTGGTGAGAGATCTGCGTAGGGATGCAGGAAGTAAAGTTAAAAATCAAGTAAAGAGGGGATTCCCTCAAGCACAGAAATGGTTAGAAGAAGCTAATAAAAGACATAGGGAACAGTTTTCGAATAAGGGAAGTGGTGGCTCGAGTGCAAAATATACATTTTTCATCCAAAAGGATGATAATGAAACATCTGCCGTCTGTCGCAAGGCGACGGCCCCACCCTTATATGCAGACCCGGAAACTCTTAAAACTAGTCCACCTCAGTATCAGGAAAGTGAAGAAGTCAGACAAAACAAAACCATACCTCACGTAGTTTTACAAAAGCAGGCGGATGACACTCTGGACCTATGAAACCGTAGTATAGACAAATCAGAATGAAAACAAAAGGAAGCTGAAGCCAATTCGGCATCCACAGAGTATCCCCTCATAGAAGTGGCAAATCCGCAAGTGGGTACATCCAGACAGGGTCCCACTATTTTAGTCTATCGACCCTGGACGCGGGAAGACATTCGAAAAGCTGTAGAAGGAATACCACACCCTAGGTTAGATATGACCAAGTTTTGTGACGATATGGCAGGCATGATAGAAAGTTATAAGCTAAATGCCATAGAGATGGAACAAGTAGTTCGACAAATTCTGGGTCCCGACTGGCACTTAGTCTGTGGGTACTGGAATCCCATAACCAAAGAAGACGATAGACCACTTGCCTACAATTCAGACTCATACCAAACGCAGGTCAAGAATTTACTAACCCGTATTATGGATAAATGGAAGCCTAGGGCAGACTGGACCTGTATCAATAGATGTGTACAAGCAGACGATGAAAAAGTAGACAACTATTTGCAGAGACTTACCCAGTGCTTTGACAACCATAGTGGAATACAAAGACCATCCGATCAAAAAGATGATTCACCATATGAACAACAGTTAAAAAATGCCTTTTTAAAAGGATGTAGAACTGCAATCAGTAACTTCATTCACAAACATATGATAGACCATAGGACGGCACGTCTGCAGCCCCTACTGGAGTATGCAAGACATGCAGAAAAATATTTAGAAGAAAAGAAAAGGAAACAAGCTCAAACCTTTACGGTGAGTGAAGATGGGACACTTATGCTACTGCAAGGTCCGACTAACAGGGGTAGAGGAAGGGGCAGAGGCAGGGGCAGAGGAAGAGGGAATGTGGGGCATTCTGAAGACTACGAAGGTAGGCAAAAAAGAGGGGAATGTTTCAAATGTGGTAAAAAGGGACATTTTGTGAGGGATTGCCGGTCTTCTGAAAAAAACTAAAACCACCCCGAATCACGACTCAGCATGACTACATGATGGTGGTGGAAGTAAATCAGACCTGGACAAAGAGGCTGATTGGCCAAAATCAATAAGGCAGAGTGTAGAGGAAGATTTTGAGGACGTAAACGAAGAGGGTAAGGGAGAATGTGCAGGATGGGAGAATGAAATGACTGATTTTTCAGAAGAAGGCGAATATCAGGTCGTTAATTTAACAGCGCTGGCTGTAACTATGCAGCTAGAAGCACAACCGATAATCACACTTCAAGTAGAGGGTAAAGATGTAGAATTTTTGTGTGATTCAGGGGCCTCCAGGACCCTGCTGAAAAACTCTGCAGTGCCATCCGATGTAATTTCTGATGACTATGTATTAGTCAAGGCAGCAAATGGCCGCATTTATAAGGAACCACTATCTAAACCCTTATGGTTCACGGACCCTGAAACTAACCAAACTATCAGGTTTCGAGTCATTATCTCCAAAATTTGCCCTGTAAACTTATTAGGAAGAGATTTAGTGCACGTGTTTGGCATAGCAGCTGTGCCGACTGCATCAGGGATTCTAGCCAAACGAGTAGAAATTCAAGATGTTATGTTACAGGTGGGGCAGGGTGATTTACACTACTGGTACAGTAATGATCTTGTTGAAACTGGACCACAAAATGTAGTAAATTAGCTAACTAATTTGGCCTTAAGCAAATATGGCACACAACCGCCAGTGGTAGCTAAATAACTACACTGTACAATGTATTACAGAAAGTATGTAGGACCAGACGACAAATATGAAGAGCAATTCTTTAAACACAAGGTCACAAAAATCCTGTTACAAAATCTCTATTGGGATAAATCAGGAAATTCTGCAGTTACATGCAGTCTTACAAAAGATATGCAGTTACTTTTTCGCAATAATTCTATTGCACATGGCTCTGTAACAAGGGAAGAACAAATGGCATGGTATCTGGTGGGGAGGAAAGTTACTGAATGGGCTAAAATGATGCCAGAACAATTGGCATGTAAAGGAGTTCAGGTACAAAGACTAAATTGGGTCACCCAGGCTAGACCAACAGTGCACCTCCGCGAAGACAGGCTAACGCCACCCGGGGGAGGGCCATTCTGACTATATCTCCTAACCCCGCAAGAAGAATTAAAGTTACAATCAGTACCAGACTCCTTATGGTCCCGTGGGCAACATGACATTGGGCTAATAAAAACAGCAGGACAGGTTAAAATAACTTTAAAATCCGATTTTAGACCTCACAAGTGTCAGTATCCGTTAAGTAAAAGGGCAGAAGAAGGCATTCTACCAGTGATCACGGCTCTACTATGAGCTGGGGTTTTAATTCCATGCATAGATTCACCGTGTAACACACCCTTGTTCCCAGTAAGGAAACCGGACAGGACCTGGAGAATGGTACAGGATCTGCAGGCTGTGAATGCTGCTGTAGTGCCAAGGGCTCCTATGGTCCCAGATCCATCTGTTTTGTTAAATGATATCCTTCCCACAGATAAGTATTTTTCTGTCATTGATATTAGTAACACATTCTTTTCCATTCCTCTACAGGAAGATAGTAGGTTTTGGTTCACTTTTACGTTTATGAGCAAGCGGTACACATATACACGACTGCCACAGGGATATTGTGAAAGTCCTACAATCTTTTCGCAAGAAATGTTGACAAACCTGGCACAGTTTCAACCAGAGCATGGCTGTCATCTACTACTGTACATGGATGACATCTTACTGGCTGCACCCACGGAGGCTGTCTGTGAGTCCGAAACTATTCGGTTATTGCATTTCTTGGCGAAAGAGGGACATAAGGTAAATAAATCTAAATTACAATTTTGTAAAACTGAAGTACGGTATCTAGGCTATACCATTTCAAATGCTGGTAGACAACTAGATAGCTGTAGAAAAGAAGCTATTTTACAGGCACCAATGCCCAGTACGAAAAAAGAAATTATGTCATTTTTAGGAATAACAAATTTTTGTCGTAGTTGGATTCCCAACTATGCAGAGGAAGTAAGTTCACTTTCGGAACTTATTTTCGCACTTCCCATGGCAGCACATGACGCGCTGAAATGGACGGATAAGGCAATACAGGCATTTACTAGGGTAAAACAATTGATAGCAGGATCTGCAACACTTAGCTTCCCCGACTATACAAAACCCTTTGTTCAGACAGTAGATTGTAAGCAGGGCTTTATGACATCGGTTCTGTTGCAAACTTATGGGGATAAGTTGAGACCATTAGCTTTTTATTCCAGTAAACTGGACACAGTGGCACGATCTTTGCCACACTGTGTAGAAGCAGTAGTCACAGCCGCACTGGCTGTGCAAGCATCTGCAACCCTAGCTTTGTTTCATGACCTTACCTTACGGGTACCACACTCTGTCGCGGTAATACTACTACAGGATAAAGTTACCTTTCTCTCTCCCAGCAGACACTTATCCTGCATGACAATGTTACTATCACAACCACACATGACTATTGAGCAATGCACCACTCTTAATCCACCCACACTGTTACCTACAGCTGACGATGGTGCCCCTCACGTGTGTTTAGATTTAATACACTCTAATGTCTTACCCAGACCAGACCTTAAGGACCAACCTTTGGCAAATTCAGATTGGACCCTGTTTGTAGATGGGTCAGCACGTAAGAATGAGGCAGGTATTACACAAGTGGGTTATGCAGTCACAACTGAGACTAAGGTACTAGAGGCAAAACCTCTACCCAGGAACCTGTCCGCACAGGCGGCCGAATTGATTGCTTTGTCCAGAGCATGCACCATCTCCAAGGATAAGGCAGTTACTATCTACACAGATAGTCAGTATGCTTTTTCCATGGTCCATGTCTTTGCACAGCAATGGAAAAATAGGGGAATGGTTACGGCCTCAGGAAAGGAAATAACCCACAAGGATTTAATCCTTAGCCTCTTACAAGCTGTCCAACTGCCACGGGGACTGGCCATCTGTAAGTGCGCAGCGCACACGAATGCCAAGGATCCAGTATCACTTGGAAATGCACTGGCTGATAAAACTGCTAAAAGTGTAGCCTTAACTTCTACTTTTGCATTCGAGTCCACACAAAAGGAACTTCACCCTACAGATAAATTTGATCTACAAACTTTACAGGTAATGCAGGAACTTAGTACAGTTCTGGAAAAACAGCGATGGGTTAAATATGGGGCTATTCAAAAGCAGGGGGTTTTTGTAGGTCCAAATGACAAGTATGTTTTGACAACGAACCTTTTTAGGTATGCTTCGTTAGTGATGCATGGCCCATCTCATCTGGGCCCTGCTGCTATGGTTCAGATAATCCAGCAAATTTTCTGGACCAAGGGCTTTATAGCGTATGCTAAATGATTTTATCGTGCCTGCTTTGTGCACGATACCATAGTGGTGGGGTATGGATCACCCCAGCAGCTTTCCCGCTGCCTCCGTATCCATTTCACACAATCTGTATGGATTTTATTGAACTAACTCCTGTTCAACAGAAGCAGTTTGTGTTAGTCATTATTGATGCTTTTACAAAATGGGTAGAAGCTTTTCCGGTAGCACACCCAGATGCACTGTCGGTAGCCAAGGCCCTTACGAATAACATTACCCCTCATGGGTCGCCAGAATGGAACTGTATGCTTCCAAAGAGGGGACAAGATTAAGGTTGGATGGAGTCAGTGTAATGTAACCATAATTCATAACTGTACAATAGATGGGCACTGTGCAATGAGTTTCAAGCCTATAAAAGTGGTTATTAACAGTACAGGGCTTATCAATGACACAAGTTTCTTTGAAAAAATGTTATCTGTGTATGATCTGTTGTTTAAAGGGCTACAAGATAAAGGAAATCATTCTGTTCCAGTCAATATTACACTTAAAGTAAATGATTTTTATTTTATCTGTGGTAGAAAAGCATACAAATGGTTACCAAGGAATTGATCAGGCAGTTGTTTTTTGGGTTATTTAGCACCAGCTATAAGACATACATTTTCTCTTCCCCAAGGTAAAATACGAAATGTACGTGCTATTAATAAACCTGTTAATCCCGTAGGTAACGTTGATGTATCCTGGATCTATCACCACGATTTGGCCCATAGTAGCAGCAAGGGGCTGTCACACATGGACTTGGGCGATGATGTTATTTCCTGGGCTGGTATTCATCCAGCGTATGGGACAGTAAAATCCATTTGGGAGGTCAGAAAACTGTCAAAACTTTTAGAAACTCTGAGCAATGCAACTTTTTCTGCGCTAGAATTGGTGACGGACGAGTTAACTGCAGTGAGGACTGTAGTGTTGCAGAATCGTATGGCGCTCGATTTCACCCTAGCGGCGAAAGGAGGTACTTGTGCTCTTATCCAGGAGGAGTGTTGTTCGTTCATACCGGACAACGGACATGACATCGACAGCCATCTAGAGATCCTACAAGTTTCTGAACTTACAAAACCAGGACAGAATCCATTAACTGACTTTTTCCAAAACTGGTTTGGAAATTGGGGAACAGTACTTATGAATGTCTTAATTGCTATATGTGTTGGTGCCATTATATTCCTACTGTTGGGTTGTTGCTGCATTCCTTGCATCCGAATGATAATATCAAATGTACTGTCTGCTAATGCAACTAAAGCTTATTATTCTGAATATACAGAACATGAGTCATGCGAAAAACTGTATGAATAAAACATATTACTGATGATACAAAGTGTTGTTAGGGGGGGAAATGTAGTAAGAATCTTTGTGTTCAACATCTTTGTATCATGCACAGTAAGGGTTAAAATGTGAAACTGCATTGCGTGCAAAGAAATAAGCTAAAATAGGTTGTTTTTCTTGTAAAGAATTTGCTGACCAAAGAGGAATGCACAGATGCTACCTTGGTCCAGGCACAAGCTAATCTTGTGTCTGACCTCTGACCATCTACCAGGCACAAGCTTATCTTGTGTCTGACCTCTGACCAGCTAAGGCTCCAGTTGGTGAATTTATAGCCTTGACTGAAATTCCTTGTCTAGTAACCAGCTGCTGTGTATGTGGAGAAGAGGGTATAAAAACCCATGTAAAGTGTACATAAATTAGACTGCTGACATACCATGTACGTTGTAGCATGTCTCCATGCATGTAAAATAAACCTTTTTTGCTTACTTTTATCTGCGTGATTCTTCCAGTATATGTTAAGAGTATTAAAATCTTTTGACAATACATATATATATATATATATATATATATATATATATATACTAACTCCAAGATCACAGAAACTCAGAGAAGTAGGCATACTCATCTACCCATTCTTCTCCGACTCTAACGTCCATTAGACCAGACCAAGGTGGCAACCTTCATCTGCTGAGTGCCATTGAAATTAAATGAACACTGGAAATATTGATAGTGCCTGGTACCTGCCCAGAACTACAACAATTTCTGTGTGATTCCTCCATGGGAATATGCAGGTATGCTTCCTTTAGATGTAGGGTAACCATGAAGGCCTTTGGAGAAATCATGGGCAAGTGTTTCTGAAGGGTCAACATCTTGAATTTTGGGACCTATAGGAATTGGTTGAGGGGAGACAGGTTCAGTATAGGCTGCCATGTGCCTTGCTTCCTGGGAATTAGGAAGAATCTGAAGTAGAAACTCCTTCCTTTGTAGTGTTTTAGGATCATTTCCACCGAGCCCCCTGGGCAAACAGCATCTCTATTTGGGAAAGAGCCTCTGCTCTTTGGTTTGGGGGAATGTCAGGGATGCCTAAGGGCTTCAAGAGCTGCTTGAATTTGAGCTTGCAGCCCCACTGAAATAATGGTTAGTACCCACTGGTCTGAAGTAATGAGGGATCAGTTCCCTTGGAATAATGATAACCTTCCTCCAAGTCTGGGAGAAAGAGGATAAGGGAGGTGAGGGAAGGGGGGGGGACTAGCACGGATGAGTCATGATTGTTCCCTAACAGTGGCCTGTGCTCTGGAACTCCCTGGCCTAGAGGTATCTGAGTGCCACTGCCTGAGTCTTTGGTGCTGCCTCTGATTCATTTCCTTATATGGCTTTATTTACCTAGTCTTAGATTGGGAGGGAAAGCTCCTTTGGGACCTGGGGTCATGACCTGTGAGTCAGCTACATGATTCTTAAACAGATGCTTATGAGAATCCAAAACCCTACAAAATCTGCCAGATTTCCTAGGGGCAGGAGGGAGGGAGTCTGGCTTCAAGAAAGAGTCCTGAAAGACATCATCCACAACTTCCAAAACAGGAGAGATGGCAAGGATTTATATTCTGGGAAGCTGATAAATTCCCTTATCTTTTTAACTGAGGATAATCCTGGTTTCCACTGGAAATATTCCTTCAAAGTATGCAGTATTTCTCTGAATCTCCCTAAATCCTCAGGAGGGGAAATAGAAGCCAGATTCTCTCATGGTCTGAGTCTTCAAATGATAGCATGGAGGTGCCCTCTTCAAAAACAAAATCCTCCTGGCCAGAATCCTCATCTAACTCAAAGGGATCAGAAAGGACTTCTGGGAGAGGATCACTTTTTTTTCCTAGGTAGGATTCACAAAGGGCTGCCTACCTCTAACAATGGAAATAAGGTCCTCTAGGTCCTGCTGATATACCTGTGAGTGGGAGCCAATAGGCCTTGGGTGGGGCTGAGAGGAAGCCACTTTTCTAAGAGTAGCTCTTGGTTTAGGCCTGGCAACATCTGAAGCACAGATGCCATTTCCCTCAGAGGAATGGTCAATGTCAAGGTCTGGTGCTGCACAATGATGCCTTTGCTGTGGTCTTCAGAAGCTAAGACATGCAGAGTGGTCCCAGGCCTGACCAACGAACTAAGTCCTAAGGCTTGGGCATATATTGAAGGACCCAACTGCATATCTGACTCTGAATGGGTCTTGACAGAGGCCTGCACCACCACCACAGTTGCTGATGGGGCTGCAAAAGCATCTCACCTTCTTCAGTGATAATAAGCCTTTGAGAGCTGTCTGGCAGCAAGTGGATGTCATCCAAGACCGTAAGCCTGGGATGTTTTTCCTTCTCCCACTTATGCTTAGGTAAATTGGTTTCAGATAGAGTGGTGGATGCCATAACACGTGGTCTACCTGATGCTTCACTAAGGTGCCTACCTAAAATTTCGGCCCTATGTCTAATAGCTCTAGAATTGAATCAGATGCAGAAACAGCAGTTGGGAAGGTCGTGATCTGGACCCAAGCATGTTACACAAAAAGAATGGAAGTCTGGATGTGGAATCTGTTTACCATGGTTTTCTACTGAAATCCTGAAATGGATGCTGTCAAGTGAGCACATCATTGAAAAAAATACTGAAAATCAAAACATCGGACAGGCAACAATAACGAAAACGGTAAAGTTGACCCATCCCATTTGACAAAGTTGACATTACCCAGAGTAACTTGCCTTCAGGTCACTCCGAAGTAACCTTTGCAGGGGGGCAAGCCCCCCTGCATCCCCACACCCCCTGCTAACTATATATACAAACTCTGTGATCGCACTACAGTGAGGAAATGGGTACATTTCTCAATCCCCACTGTACCGCGATCTCCAGATAAATGTCAACCTCACAACATCAAATGCACACTAGCATTCACTGTTGTGGAGCTGACCATTTTCAGTTCAACCTTCCATGAACTGGAAATTAGCTTTTTGACCAGTCTCAGTTTGTGTCAATGCCATACAACATTTCAATAGTAAACCATTTACCACAATAAAGACAATTATTGGTTTTGTCTGACATTTCTCTGACATTAGTCAAAAAATGTAGGAACAGTTCCCCAATGGGGTAATTAGCTTTCTGAAGTCTTCTCTCTGGTGCGGACTGACCGACACACTGACTGAATCTCTGCTTTGGGGTCCTACGGCAAGAAAGAACTGAGATTATGATGTCCACTGACTCCCCTTATACCCGAGTCAACTGACTTTAGTCAGTCCATCCACCGGCTGTAGGAGGAGGGAGATTTTTGTCTGGTAGTTAGAGCCAGCCAAGGGCTTCCACACCAGGAAATCCCACAAGTCAGGACTGCAACAGTGAAACATAAAGAACATCAGATTGTTGGCAGTTGCATGAGATCAGACAATCATTGGTGTTAGGGAATGTGTCCTTTCCTCAGGGATTGTGCAATTTTAGAGATGCAATAAATAATAACTGGGGAGGAGTGGGGAGTGCATAAGGGCTTACTCCCTTTGCAAAAACACTGTTTTCAATTTGCATGGTTTGAAGAAAAGCCTTGAAACATGCAGAGATGCTTGTTCTGGTTAGTGACGTTGGTGTTGCAAATATTCGATGATTGCCACCATATAAAAATACTGTTTTATTTTATATATATATATATATATATATATATATATATATATATATATATATATATATATATATATATATATATATGGGTCCCCTACAGAATTTTGAAGCTTAAAACTTCAAAATTCATATGATCAAAGTTTTAAAACTTCGAAATCCTGAACGACGGAAATTGGCATACAGTGCGGAATGGGAGATTTCCGTTATCTTCGCTGTAGTGTGATCTCGGAGTTGGTATATTTAACTAGCAGAGGGTGCAGGGGGACTTGTTCTCCTGAAAAAACATGTTTTGTTATGTGTTGACTGCTTTTTTTTTTAGGGGGGGGGGGGGTTAATTTTGAGATTCCAAGATTCTGAACCTCGGGATTTTGGTATTTCGAAATTAAGAAGTGAATCCATATATATATAAACACAAATATATGTGTGTGTGTATGTGTGTATACAAACACATATACCTACACACACACAGACACTCACATATGCACTATATATAAAATAAGCAGTTCACTTTAGTGAACATTCATTTGCTTGACAAAGTGAACTGTGGTATTTTTGACCTTTTAACTAAAAAGTGTGGTTTGTCAATTTTGCACTTTGCCAAAAGAGGTAAATGTCAGTATTAGGGAAGACTGTGCGTATAAGAATGTTTGTGCATTAGGGTTACAATATGGGCAAGGTAAGAGAATAGTTTTAATGTTGTTTGTGTATGTTTCTGTGTGAGGAGTATGTGTGAGTGCCTTGCATTAGTGGCAGTGCTTGGGAACATTTTTTCAGAAGATACAGTGCAGGGTTGATTTGGGGCAGAGGCAAGGATAGGGTAAGGGTTTGCACACTGGAGTATGATGGTGTAGGAGAGTGAAACCCCCACTGCACATTGTTATTTACAGAAGAATAAAAAAGCATTTAAACTTTCTTCTTACACTGGAAGTGCACAGAGTAGGAGGTGGTGTTGTCCAGTGTTCCATGCATCACTATCTGATAGAAAGTAAACTAGCAGTAGTCCATGCCATGAATTGAGGAAAACTACAGATGTTTTAAATGGACACGGACTGCATGCCACTGACAGAAAAGAAGTAGAATCTGGACTCAATTTAGGTAGCTATCGGCGTGTGTTACACTCTTACCTTTGTACTCAGTTTTGTTCTTGGAAATGATCTGTTAAACAGCACCCTTCTGCCTCCAGTTGCAGTGTAGGTTGTATGAGTACAGCACCCTTCTGCCTCCAGTTGCAGTGTAGGTTGTATGAGTACAGCACCCTTCTTCCTCCAGTTGCAGTGTAGGTTGTGTGAGTACAGCACCCTTCTGCCTCCAGTTGCAGTGTAGGTTGTATGAGTTTAGCTCCCTTCTGCCTCCAGTTGCAGTGTAGGTTGTATGAGTGCAGCAGCCTTCTGCCTCCAGTTGCAGCGTAGGTTGTATGAGTACAGCAGCCTTTTGCCTCCAGTTGCAGTGTAGGTTGCATGAGTACAGCAGCCTTCTGCCTCCAGTTGCAGCGTAGGTTGTATGAGTACAGCAGCCTTTTGCCTCCAGTTGCAGTGTAGGTTGTATGAGTACAGCAGCCTTCTGCCTCCAGTTGCAGTGTAGGTTGTATGAGTACAGCAGCCTTCTGCCTCCAGTTGCAGTGTAGGTTATATGAGTACAGCAGCCTTCTGCCTCCAGTTGCAGTGTAGGTTGTATGAGTACAGCAGCCTTCTGCCTCCAGTTGCAGTGTAGGTTGTATGAGTACAGCAGCCTTCTGCCTCCAGTTGCAGCGTAGGTTGTATGAGTACAGCAGCCTTCTGCCTCCAGTTGCAGTGTAGGTTGTATGAGTACAGCAGCCTTCTGCCTCCAGTTGCAGTGTATGTTGTATGAGTACAGCAGCCTTCTGCCTCCAGTTGCAGTGTAGGTGGTATGAGTACAGCAGCCTTCTGCCTCCAGTTGCAGTGTAGGTTGTATGAGTACAGCAGCCTTCTGCCTCCAGTTGCAGTGTAGGTTGTATGAGTACAGCAGCCTTCTGCCTCCAGTTGCAGCGTAGGTTGTATGAGTACAGCAGCCTTCTGCCTCCAGTTGCAGTGTAGGTTGTATGAGTACAGCAGCCTTCTGCCTCCAGTTGCAGTGTATGTTGTATGAGTACAGCAGCCTTCTGCCTCCAGTTGCAGTGTAGGTGGTATGAGTACAGCAGCCTTCTGACTCAAGTTGCAGTGTAGGTTGTATGAGTACAGCAGCCTTCTGCCTCCAGTTGCAGTGTAGGTTGTATGAGTACAGCAGCCTTCTGCCTCCAGTTGCAGTGTAGGTTGTATGAGTACAGCAGCCTTCTGCCTCCAGTTGCAGTGTAGGTTGTATGAGTACAGCAGCCTTCTGCCTCCAGTTGCAGTGTATGTTGTATGAGTACAGCAGCCTTCTGCCTCCAGTTGCAGTGTAGGTGGTATGAGTACAGCACCCTTCTGCCTCCAGTTGCAGTGTAGGTTGTATGAGTACAGCAGCCTTCTTCCTACAGTTGCAGTGTAGGTTGTATGAGTACAGCAGCCTTCTGCCTCCAGTTGCAGTGTATGTTGTATGAGTACAGCAGCCTTCTGCCTCCAGTTGCAGTGTAGGTGGTATGAGTACAGCAGCCTTCTGCCTCCAGTTGCAGTGTAGGTTGTATGAGTACAGCAGCCTTCTTCCTACAGTTGCAGTGTAGGTTGTATGAGTACAGCACCCTTCTGCCTCCAGTTGCAGTGTAGGTTGTAGGAGTTTCTCTTTGGTTAGTTATGCATGGCAGAAGCAGCATGATAACAATCTCTAGTGAGAGCAACACTAATGCAGGAAGCTATTGCTCCTGCATGTTTTCTTCCTGTTACCTGAACAGCTGTGTCCATGAATCTCTAACCAGGTCCAGAATTAAGCATTGCTGTCTAATCAAGCTTTATCCTTGCTAGTGTCACAGTTGATGATGAAGATTATTATTTGTATTCAACCTTATTTTCTGTCAAGTTCATTATGTGCCTTTTAACATACTATTGTTGCACGTAATATAGAGTTTATAGCCAGGTAAGTTCAGATAAGCGCATGTACATGCTTTGAGAGGTGATGCTGAATCCCTGATATGTTTTGTATGTGGAGGTTGGTGGAATCTAACATAGGCCTTTAGGATATGCGTGCTTGTTTCTGGTTACCTTAAACCCTTACGTTGTTATACCGTATATGTAACACATTGCACTTTTGTTCATCAGTGTAGCAACTTGAACTTCATTAGACAGCGGTTGTGCCTATACAGTGCCCAGGCAGGAGGGGTCATCTTCTGCTCCCATTGATCTAATCCAAAGTGAATTATCATGCAGCTGATACTTTTTGACATAAAGAAATAGCCTAATTTGCATCTGTTCTCTTTTTCATATTTCCCCTAAACACTCTATTCGTTAGCCTTGATGTTTGTGTAGTAATCACAAGCTGGCCCACAGGTACACTTATACATGAAAAGTTGCAATTAACTTGGCCCCATAAACCTTTATCTTCAAGATAAAACTCTGTGAATGTCTGACTTGTATTGCAACACACCTGTGCAGAAAGCTGGCTCAGCTGTGTTTGCCTTCTATTCAAATGTGTCCTTGTATGTCTGATAAATAAACATGTTTCCATCACATTGACTAGCATGATCTGCATTGTATTAATGATTCATGCCCTAAAAGCTCAAATTATTTAGTCAGACATGTATATTTAGACCATTTCAAATCATTTTTAACTTATGGTCATTTTACATATACCTGACGTTAACTTATCTTCCCAAAAGTTATTATTCAGTCTTTAAGAAATACGAAACAGCACTCAGCCTAGTAGCTGATATTATGTTTTCCTTTATTTATGTTGCTTTTTGTATCAGAAATTTTTGCACAGTTACCACATGAGAAAAATGTGCAACCTGTAGTAGGGAAAACAAGAATACAAAATTAAAAAATGGATCTGTTGCCCACTATAGGTTATAGCAGGAATGATAATGTATTAGTTTGTGTGTTAATACGTATCTCGCCCCCACCCCCAACACACATGCACTCCTGATCTTGCATGGACTTCTGTACTCCACAGTGACCTGAGTACCATACTGTGAAATTTTGTGGGAAGGTGTATGCCAACAGGAGGTATTAAACGTTTATTTATTTATTTTATTTATTTATTTATTTTATATTTGTTTACTGGGATAATCTGATTGGACACAGGTCCATTTACAGTGGAGGCTCGGGGAGAAAAGCTCCATAATTAGATTAACATCAACATGGTAATACAAACAATCATATAACAGTGATAATTGAGGTAAGTACAGACATAAAAAGTCTCATAAAATCCAGTCTAAACAATAAACAATACATCAGCAGTGAGTAAATTTACAAAGACAGAGAGTCTCATACATCAAAGCACTGATTAGTAAGATAGGATATAAGAATAAAAAATTAGACATGACATATTATGCAATTTCCAGTTGTCAGTAAGATACCTATATGTAGCATATATACACTAGAGATAGTAGGAAGGAAGGTGTAAAGTGTGCTGAGATTGTGAGATTCATGTGATGCATGGACATAGCCATGTATTCATAAGATGTGATTTGAGAGCATTTTTGAAATGTGTGTTAGTGGGGGCTATGGCATGAGACAAAAGAGCTTTCCCTGAGTTGTTGTTAGCTTTAGAGATACAGAGGAGGGATTTCTCAGTAGATCGGAGAGGACGATTAGTTCTGTATGGACAGAGTAACTGTCTTAGTGCTGTTTTTTTTCAAGATGTCTAACAATATTAAAGGCAATGAAAAGCTGGTGGTAATTGAGTAACTGGGGAAGGTATAACCATTGTAGTTCCCTTAGAGATTGATAGTGATGAGTTCTGAAGGTGCAGTTGTTAGCAAACTTGGCAATTTTATTGTAACATGCTTTATGAAGAATAGAACTGTAGCAATGTACCGTCGGGCACCCACAGAGGTAATACAAGAGGTACAGCCTTATCAAAGTCAATGGCATAAGTCATGTAATTTAACCACTAATTCTGAAAGAGACTACATTTCATGGTAAATATGGAAACTGTGACATAAAAGTACCGTTATAACTATCTTGGTATCTGTCAGTATATTGCAGACATGATTACTTTAGCGAAATTCTTCACAGAGCACAAAAAAGTAAGTGAATAGTTCATATTACATGCCAGTCCCAATACATAATGCACATAATTAGCGGCAGAAAAAGACTAGCCTTCCTGAGTGTTACTACTACCCCCCACCAGGTGCAAACAACCCACTTACAAAAGTGATATACTCTGCCAACTACAAATCAACCATAACAATCCCATCAGATATTAATTGAGCTGAACTTAAACATCTTCCACTAGACCAAGCAATTCTCATATTTAATAGCCTTACTTCAATCATAGAGAAAGGGTCTAAATCTAACCCAGGTGCTTGGCTAAAATACCAAACCAGGCATCTAATGAGGAAGCAAGAAAAAGCTAGAAATGTATGGCATATAGACAAAGACTAATCCTCATTCTGGTCTTACAGGCAAATCTGTAATTTCAAAACAAAAAAATACATCCTAATCAATAAAAGAAATTACTATACTTCCCAACAGGACTTACAAATCTTCAGACCAGGCCATTTTGGGCATCCACTGAAAACCTTACACTGAAGAGCCTTGCAACCAAATCCATTTCCCTATTCAGTTAACAAAGATTTAGTCTGCATATTCAACCCCCGTTTTATTTACCCTCTTTCTGCCCTTATAGCATCAATGCTCATGAAGCAACCAGTTCTTTCTCTCTTTCCTTTGCAGCCAGTACTGATGAAAACTAATTAAAAGCTCCTTGGCAAGCTAAAATCCTCCACTCTACCCCCAGATTATTTACCGCCTGAGTACTTAAAGAGTGCTTCTAAACCACTCTCTTATCCTATATCTATATTCATTGATTGCTTCATTATCAAAGGCACTATCTCTACACTACAGAAGCAATCTTTTATTCTTCCCCATCACGTAGGGGAAAGCTCCACAGACATGTTTCATTTCTACCAAATCATTTTATCTCCTCTGTTGAAAAGTCTTGAAAAATGCATCTACAATCAAATTTAGTTTCTCGTATCCTACAATATCCTTTCCCCGGCTTAACATGATTTCTGTACTTACCAAAATATAAAAAACAGCCCTACTATCATACCTCAATACCATCCATCATTTCTAAAATGGAAACAAAATGATCTCCTCCATCTTCTTGAATCTCTCTAATTCTTTTGGTACAGTATCCCACCTAAGACTACTACACACACTTTCCTCTCTAAGTCTTCCTCCCATCAGCCCTTAACCAATTTTCCAGATTCCTCACTAATCACTCCCAGACAGATAAATGGCTTTATTCCTCCTCTTGCTTCATGCCTATAGCTACTGGTGTCTGCAAGGTTTTATTCTTGGACCTCTTCTATTTAATCTCTTCATAAGTAATCTTTCCTCTGCTTCATTCCATACCATACTGGTTCAGTATGCTGATGACAACAGTCCAATCTACTCTGTTTCTTATTTATCCACACTGTAATCTTACTCCCAAGACACCCTCTTCTCCATTGAGACATGGCTTTCAAACAGCTAAACTACTCCTAAATCCTTACAAAGATAATGTTCTTTACACCTAAGTCCCTAGCAGATTTTAAAACTAATTTATCAATCATTACCAACAAAAATATTCATCTAGAAATCATCTAATCATACATTAACAATCATATCATATTGCTAGACATGAGCAACTTGCTTTTATATTCAGATGACATGGTCATCTAGGCACCTTTATGGTTTGCTATGCTCCTCAACAGCTAGGACATAAAGTGAATCCAGAAAAGAGTAAAATTATGCTTGTTGGTACTCGAATATGCATTGGTGTTTATGAAAGAAAACAGATCATTTGAGATCTAGATAAAAAGCTCTGTAAAGTGTTCATCTTGGAGTCTGGTTGGATCCATCCCTACCATTCATTGTCCATAGAGGATGTAAAGTCTTGGTTCTACTGCATGCCTGCTACAGAAGTAAGAAATGATTGACAAGGCAAGTTAAGTGATCTAATGAGAAACAAGTCCTGTTTCAACACTTGCATTTGCCTTTCCAAACAGGCACTGTACCTCTACTTATAACCAGAGCTACTAGAAAATTGAATTCAGAGTTTTTAACAGCTTCTATAAGTTTCTTCTCAGTCTTCACACAACTGTTTAATAATTTATGGTAGTAACTAAATTTTGACTAAAATTATATAAAGTACTTACATATTGAAGCAAGTGGCTTTTAGTTTACTTTCTACTAACAGAAATTGACAAACGGTTACACCACTGGAATAGCAGACTTGCTGATAATATGCAAAACTAAACTAAAATTCCCAGTATATGTAATGAATTATTCTCAATGGTTAAATTGACTATAAAGCAGTCATCAGTTTTCCTATCCTAGTACCATTGTCACAATCATCCCTGTGGTCACAAGCTAACATTAAACAAATGCATATAATTAATATTTGCAAAGAAAATTTTATATAGAATCAAGTACTACAGTGGGATGTTGCTAGACACATACATAACCAGCAGAAAATAGAAAAATATATTTTTAAAAGATTGCACATAATAGGAGTTTAGTTCTTAAATACTATCTTTCACACCTGACAGTGAAAAATAAAAAGATGCTGAACTGAGAAGGTCTAGTAATGTTTTTTTTTTTTACTTGCTGCAAAGAAGCAGCTGGCAGTCTTCCAGATGTTCTTTTAGTACTGGCAGATTGTGTAGTGCTACTGTTGCTGGAATTCTCTCTCTTTACTATTTTATTGCAGCTTACAAAGTTCTTGCAGAAATCTACCATCATGTTCAAGTCTGCCTGGTTTTACTGCTTTCTTTACTGAATAATGAGTTAAGTAAATTGTAGCGACCTTTTTTCTTTTTCTTTTTTCTTCTTTTTTTGGCTGCATTGTTTTGTTGTTTTTGGCTCCTCTTTCACCAGCACTAACACATTTGCAAAATCAACAGTTCTATGGCCAGAGTCACTTTGGATAAAAAAAGTATCTGCTATGTTGATTTATGAGGAAGAAAACAGTCATAAATTGTAGTCATCACATGCACACGTCTTTTCCTATATTTGCTTTATTTCTATTTATTGTATTTGTTTGTTTGTTTGATTGAATCCTTTTGATATACAGATGTGATTTGGCTTTATCAGGTTTAACTTTGCTACAAAATAACAACTGAAAATCCCAGAGAATGGCCTGTCTTCAATGCTGCTGGTTGGAAGGTTATTTTAATTTAAGCAGTGTACATGGCTCAGACTCATCTTTGATGCTAGTAGATCAGATTGTTGTGGGTTCTGTTCCAATACCCAGTGCTAGGATTTATTTTTTCTATGAATGACACTACAGTTGTTGGTATTTGGCCTGAGGTTGTGTGAATGAAAGTACAAATGAATGGCTGATCTTATGACAAAGCAATTATTATGTGAACAGAATACACTATGAGCTAGATCACTATGAGCTAGATTTAATGAGGTAACAGTGAGGAGATAAGAAATTTTTAATTAACATACCATTTTAGAGCTACAAAGTGCCGTGTTTCATTTTGGAGACTAGCCACAAGCTCTGAGGTTTTCTTGTAGTTCCAGTCTGGGAAGCAGAACCCAGGTGTGTCATATAGGTCTGGTATATTTGAGAATGGTTAGAAAAAGAGCAGTGAGTAGTAATGTGAGATTGCTTGGTTGGGGAGGGTTTGTTTCTGTACAACAGGCTACGTTTTAGATGAAATATTTTACTTCTTTTTTCACATGACAATCACATTTCAGTTGTTTGACAATAGTGATGTCTGGTAGCATTATATTATCTCATACCTTAATACTTGTGTGCACCTGAAGTTGGAAAAATCTGAAGTCTGCTTACAGAATTTATTTGCATTAGTCCATGAAAATGCAATATCATTGGTCTTACTGGCATTTAATGAGGCCCAGGTCCAAAGACCAGCTTGAAATTCTTGTAAAAGACATTTAGAGTTATCTCCTGACATATTCTGCAGATTTTGTAGAGCATTTAAGGGTGGAACTATCTCCATATTTTATAGAGATGCAGGATGTGAAGTAGTAATCATGTCACTATTGAAAATAATAAAAATTAACAAGAGTAATACTGATCCCTGTGTGATTCAAATACTAACGAGCTCTGGCTTGGAGAGAGAGTTCACTTCCTGCACTGCCAATGGTCAATAAGTCAACCAATGGCTCTATGACTGGTGAGATGACGTCATGCCAAAGTGAGATAGATACACAACAAAAATGGGATAAGAGGTGGCATCAACCTCAAGCAAGGGACTACTGACTGAGTTTCTTTTAGAGTCTCTGTGAACACTAAAAGTGCCATTTCTATACCATGACCAGAGCAGAAAGCAGCTCTGTGGGTGAGAGGAGGTTCTGCCTTTCTATGTATACAATGCTTTTTAAGGGTATGGCACCCTAATATTTTAGAAGAAAGAAGAAGCAGAGTTACATAGCTTTTGTTAGAATAACTCCAGCTGAGACCTTATAGCAGTTCAGGATGTGTTTTCTTTATGTGTTTATAAGTACTGATAAGGCTACATCATTTGTACAGAAACTGAGCTGTAATGTTATCAACTGCCATTTGTTTGCTTGTCTGTTAATAATGCTGTTTGTGATAGTATATTTTGTTATAATACAGAGAACCAAATAAAGGATTCTTTTCTTCTTTTTTTGTCTGTAGATAGTGATATTTCCAGGTAATAGCTCTGTTATGAAATAAGGACTGCATAAGCACTGTAAAGGTGTTGATAGCCATGGTAATGCTTTTGGCTAAACTCTTTTAAGGCTGACTGGGGCCAAGTTATTAAGGTTGGTAAGGGATATGCTACTGAAGTACACAGCTGTGTCATCTAGACTGAAAGAGTTACGTGGGAACCATTTCATCCATTGTAAGATTTCACTGAAGGTTTTGAGGTGCGTGATTTTTGTACTTCTCATACACTTGTAATTCACGTTCTTTATTCCATCATTATGATGCCATATAGTGAAAACTGGCTAGAGATCACTAGTAGACTCTGACATGTGCTATGTTGATTAGAACAGAGGACAAGATCCCAATAAGATGTCTTTCCCAATATGTTGCCAGTTCTAGTAGTTTCATAGATTTGCAGTATGAGACCAAGGAAGTTAAGAGAATGAGGTATAGCAGCTACCGACTAGTTAATGTTAAATATTCTTAAGATTATTTTCCTCCTTTGATATTAGTGGTTATCTATTCCATGATAAAACACTTTCAGCAGTACACATATCTGCGATGGGTATAATACATCTGTAACAGAACCTGACCCCCTTTGATATTAGTGGTTATCTATTCCATGATAAAACACTTTCAGCAGTACACATATCTGTGATGGGTATAATACATCTGTAACAGAACCTGACCCCCTTTGATATTAGTGGTTATCTATTCCATGATAAAACACTTTCAGCAGTACACATATCTGCGATGGGTATAATACATCTGTAACAGAACCTGACCCCCTGTGATATTAGTGGTTATCTATTCCATGAGAAAACACTTTCAGCAGTACACATATCTGCGATGGGTATAATACATCTCTAACAGAACCTGACCCCCTTTGATATTAGTGGTTATCTATTCCATGATAAAACACTTTTAGCAGTACACATATCTGCGATGGGTATAATACATCTCTAACAGAACCTGACCCCCTTTGATATTAGTGGTTATCTATTCCATGATAAAACACTTTCAGCAGTACACATATCTGCGATGGGTATAATACATCTGTAACAGAACCTGACCCCTTTTGATATTAGTGGTTATCTATTCCATGATAAAACACTTTCAGCAGTACACATATCTGCAGTGGGTATAATACATCTGTAACAGAACCTGACCCCCTTTGATATTAGTGGTTATCTATTCCATGATAAAACACTTTCAGCAGTACACATATCTGTGATGGGTATAATACATCTGTAACAGAACCTGACCCCCTTTGATATTAGTGTTATCTATTCCATGATAAAACACTTTCAGCAGTACACATATCTGTGATGGGTATAATACATCTGTAACAGAACCTGACCCCCTTTGATATTAGTGGTTATCTATTCCATGATAAAACACTTTCAGCAGTACACATATCTGCGATGGGTATAATACATCTGTAACAGAACCTGACCCCCTTTGATATTAGTGGTTATCTATTCCATGATAAAACACTTTCAGCAGTACAGATATCTGCGATGGGTATAATACATCTCTAACAGAACCTGACCCCCTTTGATATTAGTGGTTATCTATTCCATGATAAAACACTTTCAGCAGTACACATATCTGTGATGGGTATAATACATCTGTAACAGAACCTGACCCCCTTTGATATTAGTGGTTATCTATTCCATGATAAAACACTTTCAGCAGTACACATATCTGCAGTGGGTATAATACATCTGTAACAGAACCTGAACCCCTTTGATATTAGTGGTTATCTATTCCATGATAAAACACTTTCAGCAGTACACATATCTGCGATGGGTATAATACATCTGTAACAGAAACTGACCCCCTTTGATATTAGTGGTTATCTATTCCATGATAAAACACTTTCAGCAGTACACATATCTGTGATGGGTATAATACATCTGTAACAGAACCTGACCCCCTTTGATATTAGTGGTTATCTATTCCATGATAAAACACTTTCAGCAGTACACATATCTCGATGGGTATAATACATCTGTAACAGAACCTGACCCCCTTTGATATTAGTGGTTATCTATTCCATGATAAAACACTTTCAGCAGTACACATATCTGCGATGGGTATAATACATCTCTAACAGAACCTGACCCCTTTGATATTAGTGGTTATCTATTCCATGATAAAACACTTTCAGCAGTACACATATCTGCGATGGGTATAATACATCTCTAACAGAACCTGACCCCCTTTGATATTAGTGGTTATCTATTCCATGATAAAACACTTTCAGCAGTACACATATCTGTGATGGGTATAATACATCTGTAACAGAACCTGACATCCTTTGATATTAGTGGTTATCTATTCCATGATAAAACACTTTCAGCAGTACACATATCTGCAGTGGGTATAATACATCTGTAACAGAACCTGACTCCCTTTGATATTAGTGGTTATCTATTCCATGATAAAACACTTTCAGCAGTACACATATCTGTGATGGGTATAATACATCTGTAACAGAACCTGACCCCCTTTGATATTAGTGTTATCTATTCCATGATAAAACACTTTCAGCAGTACACATATCTGTGATGGGTATAATACATCTGTAACAGAACCTGACCCCCTTTGATATTAGTGGTTATCTATTCCATGATAAAACACTTTCAGCAGTACACATATCTGCGATGGGTATAATACATCTGTAACAGAACCTGACCCCCTTTGATATTAGTGGTTATCTATTCCATGATAAAACACTTTCAGCAGTACAGATATTTGCGATGGGTATAATACATCTGTAACAGAACCTGACCCCCTTTGATATTAGTGGTTATCTATTCCATGATAAAACACTTTCAGCAGTACACATATCTGCGATGGGTATAATACATCTGTAACAGAACCTGACCCCCTTTGATATTAGTGGTTATCTATTCCATGATAAAACACTTTCAGCAGTACACATATCTGCAGTGGGTATAATACATCTGTAACAGAACCTGACCCCCTTTGATATTAGTGGTTATCTATTCCATGATAAAACACTTTCAGCAGTACACATATCTTGCGATGGGTATAATACATCTGTAACAGAAACTGACCCCCTTTGATATTAGTGGTTATCTATTCCATGATAAAACACTTTCAGCAGTACACATATCTGCGATGGGTATAATACATCTGTAACAGAACCTGACCCCCTTTGATATTAGTGGTTATCTATTCCATGATAAAGCACTTTTAGCAGTACACATATCTGTGATGGGTATAATACATCTCTGATGTATACCACAAGGCCAGCAGTATATGATCCAGAAGTCACAAAATAAAAATAAAAATACTAGATCTATTGCATATAACTGGCTGAAAACAGCCCTTTATTAGTAAGACAGACCGGTTTCGGCAACCAATGCCTTCTTCAGTGTATGAACATTTCACACAAAATACCATTCATTTATAGACACACCCCACCTGGGAGACAAGTGGAAAATGCAACCAATGTGTGCTTAAAGAGGAAGAGCACAAAAAATATATATACACTGCTGTAATGGCCAATAGTAAATGCAATCATGGCTTAATACTTAAAAATATACATAGCTATACTCATAATTAAGCAGTGTCTTACTAATAAAGGGCTGTTTTCAGCCAGTTATATGCAATAGATCTAGTATTTTTATTTTTATTTTGTGACTTCTGGATCATATACTGCTGGCCTTGTGGTGTACATTTGAATGGTTTTGGCCGTGCATCAACCTATCTGCATAGCATCATGTTTGGTTATAATACATCTGTAACAGAACCTGACCCCCTTTGATATTAGTGGTTATCTATTCCATGATAAACACTTTCAGCAGTACACATATCTGTGATGGGTATAATACATCTGTAACAGAACCTGACCCCCTTTGATATTAGTGGTTATCTATTCCATGATAAAACACTTTCAGCAGTACACATATCTGCGATGGGTATAATACATCTGTAACAGAACCTGACATCCTTTGATATTAGTGGTTATCTATTCCATGATAAAACACTTTCAGCAGTACACATATCTGCGATGGGTATAATACATCTGTAACAGAACCTGACCCCCTTTGATATTAGTGGTTATCTATTCCATGATAAACACTTTCAGCAGTACACATATCTGTGATGGGTATAATACATCTGTAACAGAACCTGACCCCCTTTGATATTAGTGGTTATCTATTCCATGATAAAACACTTTCAGCAGTACACATATCTGTGATGGGTATAATACATCTGTAACAGAACCTGACCCCCTTTGATATTAGTGGTTATCTATTCCATGATAAAACACTTTCAGCAGTACACATATCTGCAGTGGGTATAATACATCTGTAACAGAACCTGACCCCCTTTGATATTAGTGGTTATCTATTCCATGATAAAACACTTTCAGCAGTACACATATCTGTGATGGGTATAATACATCTCTAACAGAACCTGACCCCCTTTGATATTAGTGGTTATCTATTCCATGATAAAACACTTTCAGCAGTACACATATCTGTGATGGGTATAATACATCTGTAACAGAACCTGACCCCTTTGATATTAGTGGTTATCTATTCCATGATAAAACACTTTCAGCAGTACACATATCTGTGATGGGTATAATACATCTGTAACAGAACCTGACCCCCTTTGATATTAGTGGTTATCTATTCCATGATAAAACACTTTCAGCAGTACACATATCTGTGATGGGTATAATACATCTGTAACAGAACCTGACCCCCTTTGATATTAGTGGTTATCTATTCCATGATAAAACACTTTCAGCAGTACACATATCTGCGATGGGTATAATACATCTCTAACAGAACCTGATCCCCTTTGATATTAGTGGTTATCTATTCCATGATAAAACACTTTCAGCAGTACACATATCTGTGATGGGTATAATACATCTGTAACAGAACCTGACCCCCTTTGATATTAGTGGTTATCTATTCCATGATATCTGCGATGGGTATAATACATCTCTAACAGAACCCGACCCCCTTTGATATTAGTGGTTATCTATTCCATGATAAAACACTTTCAGCAGTACACATATCTGTGACGGGTATAATACATCTGTAACAGAACCTGACCCCCTTTGATATTAGTGGTTATCTATTCCATGATAAAACACTTTCAGCAGTACACATATCTGCGATGGGTATAATACATCTGTAACAGAACCTGACCCCTTTGATATTAGTGGTTATCTATTCCATGATAAAACACTTTCAGCAGTACACATATCTGCGATGGGTATAATACATCTGTAACAGAACCTGACCCCCTTTGATATTAGTGGTTATCTATTCCATGTTAAAACACTTTCAGCAGTACACATATCTGTGATGGGTATGATACATCTGTAACAAAACCTGACCCCCTTTGATATTAGTGGTTATCTATTCCATGATAAAACACCTTCAGCAGTACACATATCTGCGATGGGTATAATACATCTGTAACAGAACCTGACCCCCTTTGATATTAGTGGTTATCTATTCCATGATAAAACACTTTCAGCAGTACAGATATCTGCGATGGGTATAATACATCTGTAACAGAACCTGACCCCCCTTTGTTATTAGTGGTTGCCTATTCCATGATAAAACACTTTCAGCAGTACACATATCTGTGATGGGTATAATACATCTGTAACAGAACCTGACCCCCTTTGATATCAGTGGTTATCTATTCCATGATAAAACACTTTCAGCAGTACACATATCTGTGATGGGTATAATACATCTGTAACAGAACCTGACCCCCTTTGATATCAGTGGTTGTATATTCCATGATAAAACACTTTCAGCAGTACACATATCTGCGATGGCTATAATACATCTGTAACAGAAACTGACCCCCTTTTATATTAGTGGTTGCCTATTCCATGATAAAACACTTTCAGCAGTACACATATCTGCGATGGGTATAATACATCTGTAACAGAACCTGACCCCCTTTGATATTAGTGGTTATCTATTCCATAATAAAACACTTTCAGCAGTACACATATCTGCGATGGGTATAATATGTCTGTAACAGAACCTGACCCCCTTTTATATTAGTGGTTGCGTATTCCATGATAAAACACTTTCAGCAGTACACATATCTGCGATGTGTATAATACATCTGTAACAGAACCTGACCCCCTTTGATATTAGTGGTTATCTATTCCATGATAAAACACTTTCAGCAGTACACATATCTGCGATGGGTATAATACATCTGTAACAGAACCTGACCCCCTTTGATATTAGTGGTTATCTATTCCATGATAAAACACTTTCAGCAGTACACATATCTGCAGTGGGTATAATACATCTGTAACAGAACCTGACCCCCTTTGATATTAGTGGTTATCTATTCCATGATAAAACACTTTCAGCAGTACACATATCTGCAGTGGGTATAATACATCTGTAACAGAACCTGACCCCCTTTGATATTAGTGGTTATCTATTCCATGATAGAACACTTTCAGCAGTACACATATCTGCGATGGGTATAATATGTCTGTAACAGAACCTGACCCCCTTTGATATTAGTGGTTATCTATTCCATGATAAAACACTTTCAGCAGTACACATATCTGCGATGGGTATAATATGTAACAGAACCTGACCCCCTTTGATATTAGTGGTTATCTATTCCATGATAAAACACTTTCAGCAGTACACATATCTGTGATGGGTATAATACATCTGTAACAGAACCTGACCCCCTTTGATATTAGTGGTTATCTATTCCATGATAAAACACTTTCAGCAGTACACATATCTGCGATGGCTATAATACATCTGTAACAGAACCTGACCCCTTTTTATATTAGTGGTTGCCTATTTCATGATAAAACACTTTCAGCAGTACACATATCTGCAGTGGGTAAAATACATCTGTAACAGAACCTAATCCATTTATATTTATTAATCTTGATACTTGCTGCGGTGTTTTCTCACTTTGAAAATGTGCATATTTCATTTGGGCTCATTACAGTTAATTTCTTCAGATTACATTACAGCCTCTTTAGTTGTTACACTATATAATATCTAAGTAGATTCTGTAACAGCAATTTGTATTTAAAGTAGATTCTGTAACAGCAATTTGCATTTAAAGTCATATTTATTTATTTTTTTTATTGCTTATTGACATTTGTTGACCAGGAAAGTCCTCTGGGTTAGGGACCTATTTTAGTGGAGGCTGGGGGATAAAAGCTCCACAATTAATACAGTCAAATAAAAATATAGACACTTGACAAAAAAAAAAAAAATTAAAGTGGATATATGCATTTGAGGTTCTAACGGTTATAGACAGAGTTTACTGAAAAGTACGGTTGTGTTAAATTCTAATTTTATTGCAGATATGATGGATATTAAGGTGACAGATTTTGAGACCAGTGATTTTTTCCCAAAAAGGCAGGTTACGTTCAAGTAGTAATAAACCAGGAGTGTCCAACTCGCGGCCCGCGAGTCGCATGCGGCCCTCAGAGCTCTTCCATGCGGCCCGCGACCCTTAAATTTAAATTTAATTTTAATTTAACTTTTTTTCCGTGTGTTTACATGTTCGCGTACTTTGGCTGTTCTGCGCATGTGCCAACTTTCATTTTTTCACATTTTTTCATACCAGCGTCGTTCCGCTGGTATGCGCATGCGCGAAAACACCGTTCGGTCGTTTCTTATAGTTCTGGTAAAGCTGAAGGAAGGAGCGAGATCGTGGAGAGAGGATTTATTTTATTTCGGAGTACACACTGACTACAGTTACACTAACATAGCAAAAAGGTAAGGTAAGTAATTTTGTGAGTTTAATAAGATCTTTTTAACTTGTTTGGAATACGTAAAAGGGTGATCTCTAAATGGCAATAAACAGAACAGAGCTCTTTGCTCAGCTTTTAATGAAGCTTGCAGAATCTGTGCTAAAAAGCAGATTTTTTTCTAAAACATGTTATAGCAAAAACAAGTGATTTCAAAGGAGTTTGCATTTTAATCAACAGAAATATAAAAATGAAATGCTTGCTGGTACTTTCAAATTGAAAAGGGTTGATATTGTGAAGACTAAAATACATCAAAAATAGTAAAACAGGTGTGTGCAGCAAATTGTTGGAAAGAACAACTGAAAATTAATGAACAAAGTGTGGCCTGAAAAAAATCATTACTAAGAAATAAACTCAATTATACTGGTGCACAGTGCAGCACCTTATCAGGAGATATTTTTAAAGTTTTTGTTCTGTTCAGCACTTGAGAGAGACAGAGAGAGAAAGAGAGGAGTGCATACATTATTAACCTGTTCTGACTGCTACATGTCACCATTATTTCTGAAACTGCTGACATGTTAGTAAAGAAATACAAAGTCTCATTTTCAACTAGTTACATTTAAATAAATGATTGTCCCTATTATTTTGTGGGTTGTGTGACTTGCATTAAGTGAAAACCACACTGCCAAAACAAAGAACACTGCATGTGTTCAAAATCACAGTGTCACAGATACAGGACACAAATTGTGCAGAGCCATAGCAGTGGTATCCTGCATGACTATGCTGTTTGGTTATGCTGATTTATTCACAGATCTAGGATTCTTGCCAAGACAATATCACATGCAAATAAAACCTGAGGTAGTGGCAGTAAGTCAAGCACTGAAAAAAGTACCTGTCGTATTCAGGAGTAAAGTGGAACATGAATTAAACAGAATAGAAAGCCTAGGTATCATTAAAAAGCAATTAGAGTCAATAAAATGAGAGAATATTATACTCATTAAAAAAGATGATACACATTTTTACAGCTCTACAAGATCTGAACAGATTAAGTTTGAAAGATCACTACCTAATAATGCTTACAACTGAAGAAGCAATATGAAAAATGACAAATGCAAATTTTTTTTTCAGTATCAGATGCAAATTAGACATTACTGGCAAATAATGCTGAATGATCAACTCTCTATTATGGCTTAATTATTGGCTGTGTTTTAAATGTTTTGTTTTTAAATGTTTTATCGTTAATTAATCAATTAAGTAATAGTATGATTTCTCTGGGAACATATTTAAATAACTGAATAAGAGATTTTTGTGTTAATGCTTTGAGAAAGGACTTTTCACTTGAAAGCTTTACTCGTGAAGTGGTTTGAAGCTTTTATTTGTATTTTTGCTTTGTGATTGTGGTCTTGATCTTCGGTTTGTCTGTTCAGTTTGGTTTGTTATTTTTTTGTGTGTATAACATTGACTGTCATTGCTATGTGGACCTTCCAACAGCTGTCTTTGGGCACCTGGGTGTAACACAGATATGAGCCTCACAGACACTGCACCAGTTCCTCAGTATCAGCTTGTGGAGGGGCACGTGTGGTTCCCGTAGATCACAGAAGAGAAAGCGACTCCACAATGTGGAGGTTCTGTGACATGTCCTGTTCCTCTGAGGTTCTGAAGGCCATTGCCTAAATTCACATTGCTGTCAAGGTCTTGCATGGTCCACATGGATACCAGTACATCAAACAGAAGTTGATGTTCCAGACTTTGAAGTCGCATATTTCTGTGTACATTCAGGCAGTTCCCACAGTTCCAACAACAGGCACATGTCCGACCTGCATCACTGCTTTGTGCAGAGTGACTTCCCATAGGGACAGTACTGGAATGCTGGATATATATGGAAGTATTGCTGAAGACTCTGACAAGGAAACTGTAACTTAGCAGTGTCAATAATTATATATGCACCCAGGTGCAGAGATATGATGACCATCAATTCTGAACTCCATATGGATTAAGAAAACAGTCATGTACTAATCTGTTACAATTAACATGTCCAAATTCTAAAAGCTCACAGCTTGCAAGTATTTTTTTTTAATTAGGCAAACTAGGGAAGTGATAATCAGAGCAGTAAGAAGTTTAACCACTTTGGTCAGTGAGAGTATTACAATTAAGTGAACTATTTACTAATAATACTGATGTAATAAGTTGAAGGCACAGTGATGTTCACACATTGTGAAGATAGGCTGTTAGCTGCATTTTTTGCAGAAGTTTTTTCATTTTATTTTTTAATAAGACACAGCAGACCAAGCAGAAATAAAGAATACTTTGATAGTTTGGTCTTGAATGAGAATGTACTGATAATAACTATCAAGGAAGGACAGCCTGCAATAAATGAGTGCTCCAATGGAAAAACTAAATTTATTTGGCTCCCCTGCTCAGGAGATTCTAAAAAAGGTTGAAGAAAAAGCAAAATCTGTGCAAGCAGTAAAAGATTTCCTGCAAGTTCAACCACCGAGATTCAGCAGAAACTGGCCAGCAAAAAATTGGTCCTTTTCAGACTCGGACAGAGCCCAGAGAGGCAGGAACAGGCGCTCTAGAGGCAGAGGTCAATCAAAGGGCTCCTACAGAGGCCGTCAGTGGCAGCCTGCCAACCAGAGGTGTAGTGCAACAGCTACAACAACAACCACTACTACAGGACAGACTCAATGACTTGACTCTGATTCCGCCTACCAGGGATCAACTGGAAGCACCCTTGGGTGGAAAGCTGGCTCTATTCTCAAAAAACTGGCATTAAATTACAAAGGATACTTGGGCATTGCAAATAATAGACAAAGGATACAGGTTTCACTTCCACACTTTGCCAAAAAGAAGCGGAATGCCAAACCTTCCACCAAATCAGAAGGCAGAAGCTTTAAAACAAATCAGCAAGTTACTTCAGATGAAAGCAATAGAAAAAGTACCATGTTCAGAACAAGGCCAAGGATTTTACTCCAGACTATTCCTTGTTCCAAGAAAAGAAAATCAATGGAGGCCTATTCTCGACTTGTCTGCACTCAACACTTCTCATTGTGCCAAAATTCAAAATGCTGACACTACAGCAGCTTCTTCCCATGTTGGGCAAGGAGTCTTGGCTGGTGACTCTAGATCTCAAGGAGGCATACCTGCATGTCCCTATCCGACCAAGTTGCAGAAGACACCTCAGATTTCTTGCAGGATCAGAGCATTATCAATTCTCAGTATTGCCCTTTGGCTTATCTACTGCGCCCAGAGTATTCACGAAATGCCTGGCATCAGTAGTTGCACATTGCAGACTACAGGGAATTCAAATTTATCCATACCTGGACGACTGCCTAACACAAGCGGACAACAAGAACAAATTGATAAAGGACGTGGCCTATACCATACACCTGTTACAGGCCTTGGGATACACAGTCAACATCCAAAAGTCAAGACTAGTACCATCCCAAAGGATCACCTTTTTGGGTGCAGATCTGGACACAAGCACCCAAATGGCCTTTCTCACAGAAGAAAAGCAAAAACAACTTCCAGACTACTTCATGATTTTGACAAGACAAACTCAACTTACTGCAAGGAAAATCCTGCAGGCCCTGGGTTACATGGCATCCTGCATAATTCTAATCCCACATGCCAGACTGCATATGAGGAAATTACAATGGTACCTAAGGAGTGTATGGTCTCAACACATTCACAGTTTAGAAACCATGATACCAATCATTCCATGCCTTCAAAAGGAATTCCTGTGGTGGGCTCAGGCCTGCCAGTCCAACAGAGGGTTGCCTTTCAACAAACCAAAAGCAAGGCAGACCATCACCACAAATGCCTCGGACCGAGGATGGGGAGCAAACATGGAGGACAAATGCATCCAAGGTCTATGGCCTCAAGGGCAGCTAAGCATGCACATAAACCAAAAGGAAATGCTGGCAGTGAGGCATGCAATTGAGGCATTCAAACCCTTCCTCCAACAAGGACAACTGTTAATAAGGACAGACAACACCACGGTCATGTGGTACATAAACAAACAGGGTGGCACACATTCTTACCCGCTATGCCGGATGGCTATGAATCTGTGGGATCTATGCCTGAACCTCAATATCCAACTACAGGCCCAATTCGTGCCAGGGAAAGAAAATGCACTGGCAGACAGCCTAAGCAGAACTACCATGGACACACATGAATGGATGCTGCACCCAGACATCTTCAAGCTCATAACAAAGACATGGGGAATGCCGGAGGTAGATCTGTTCACCTCCCTACTCAACCATCAACTGAAGACATTCTGCTCAAGGACATACCACCCACAAGCTTGGAGGGTGGACTCTCTCTCTTTCAGCTGGAAAGCCCTAACAGTATATGCCTTTCCACCTCTCCCATTGATGCACAAGGTTCTACTGAAAATCTGGGAGGAACAGCCAAAAGTGATACTAATAGCTCCGGACTGGCCAAGACAACACTGGTATCCACTATTAAGAAGCATGTCTCAGGCAAAATCATGGCCTCTCCCCCTATGGCCTCTTCTTCTAACGCAGAACAATTTCAAGACCCTACATCCCAACTTGAAAACATTGCAGCTAACTGCCTGGAAAATTCCTTAAGTCCCAATCAAACTGTTTTATCTCAGAGGGTGAAGGACATTATCCTGGAAGCTCAGGCCTTCCACAAGGAAGACATACTCAGCTAAATGGAAGAGATTTCTCATTTGGAGCACATCAAAGGGCACAGATGTCACAGTGGCAAACTTAGCACATATCCTAGAATATTTAGCAGAATTGTTCCACAATGGCCTGTCCTATTCTTCCATTAAGATTCATGCTTCAGCAATTTCAGCAGAATACAATGTGGATCCGCCTATCTTCTCACACCCTCTCCTCAGACAATTTCTGAGAGGGATCAAAAATGTTAAACCTCCAATAAGACCCCCTCTACCTGCCTGGGATCTCAACTTTGTGGTGGAAAAACTGACACTACCTCCTTTTGAACCAGCAGCGACAGCGGATCTACAGTTTCTATCTTGGAAAACTGCATTCCTTCTGGCAATCACTTCAGCAAGAAGAGTATCTGAGTTACAAGGATTAATGGCAGTGCAGCCTTTTCTTATTTTCCACCAGGACAGGGTGTCACTAAGAACCAATCCTACTTTTATGCCAAAGGTGGTATCTAGGGTATCCTTGAACCAAGCTATTCACTTGCCTACGTTCTTCCCTAATCCACAGAATAAAGGGGAAAAACTTTTGCATACCCTGGATATACACAGACAACTGCGCTACTATTTGGACAGAACAAAGACTAGCAGAAAAACTGACCAACTTTTTGTAGCATATGCAACTGGGGTGCTAGGAAGAGCAATTTCCAAACAGACAATTTCAAAATGGATAGGAAATTGCATTCGCTTTTGCTACTCCTTTCATGGAAAGACAGTTCCTGAAAATATCAGGCCTCACTCCACAAGGGCCACGGCCACCACTGCAGCCTTCCTAAGGGGGGTGGCTACCAAGGACATTTTAGAAGCTGCTACTTGGACCTCTGTGCATATATTTGCCAAGCATTACAATCTACCTTTATACTCTAGATCCAGAGCAGGGTTTGCAACTGCAGTCCTGCAGGGGATCTTAACTACACCATCCTTTTCTTAGTACCTCCACCCCCAGATTGGCTATGGTATTCTACCCATATGTTATGACTGCAGATGCATCCTTGAAGGACATAGTACAGTTTTGTACCTACCATAAATGTAGATGTCCGATAGGTATGCATCTGCAGTCAGGATTACCCTTCCTCCTTCCCCTCTTTGGTATTCCTAAGGTGCTTTACCCCTCTTTTAGCTAGCTGGGGGAATCTATTATGGTGTATTTGTTTGTTTATTCTTGTATATAATTTGCAAATGTTTGGAACTTTTCAGCATTTATCCAAATTTAGCCTTCCTAGAGGGCACCTGGCATCTGGGGCAAGAAAAACTGAGGAAAATGGCATCGGCTGATGCTTTTATACCCCAGACGCTCTGACATCGGGGAAAGTGCGACATCAGCCGAGGCCAGACCCAGACTTTGGAATCCGGCCGACCGAGGGGCTGCCTGAGGCAGGACAACCCATATGTTATGACTGCAGATGCATACCTATCGGACATCTACATTTATGGTAGGTACAAAACTGTACTTTATAGTATTTGCAAGAAAACCACATTTAAGTTTATTTATTCTGTTTAGTTTCATCATTCATTGCTAGGTATCAGATAACTTAAATCACTTGAGCCATGAGTTAAATGGTTACATTTTCAGTGACAAAGAAAACTGAACAATGAAAGTGAGAAAAAATGAAAACATCCCCATTCACTTTGATGAGGCAGTAATCACAAAGGTTTGCCCAGTATGGCTGATGTATTTTCCAGGATTAAGCATTTATAGTAAGGAAACTTTATTTATGAAAAGTTGGTTGTTGAAAGAAAAAAGAAAAGAAAAAAGAAAAAGCAATGGAGATCTTCCAGACCGCTGATCTACTGTGTAAGTGCGGGAACTTAAGTGCCATAAGCATGGCAATACATCAACAAAGCAGAAAATGTGGAAACAAGCAGAAGAACACCATAATACTGTTATACAAAGACATTATTTAAGAAAAGTAATTTCTTTCATAAATAATGTCATTGTATAATAGCAATAACCAACTCTTGGGTGTAGGAAAATTTACTCATGGTTGCCTTTATTTAATCACTCAGGCTTTGGCCTTGTGATACAACCACACCAACCGTGAGTACATCTTCAATATACCACACCCACCCATCGTTTATTGCTAAAATATAGTGCCGAGAAGCACTTCTGGCAGTTAATAGCTCACAGCCTTAATCCTCTGCACTAACAATCTGTTTCCTGTGATCCATAGTTTGATTCCATCAGTCCCAGTTTGTCTACTGTGCACCTCTGAACTAGTCTGAGCTAGTCTCTTAACCAGACAGTGTTCCTGGGGAGAATCTGAGAAAAGTCTATGTGAATCAGTTTTCTACCCTTGTTAACATAATTAAAACAAAACATTTAGTAAGTGAGGTAATTATTAGGTTTCTTCCCATAATCTGTTTAAGACTGAATTTGTGACTGAGTGCCTAATACATATGCATTACAGTGCTTGACAATGATATTTATAGGCCTTGAACAAGCACAATGTAAAACAAAAAATATTCTACACTACATTTATGAAAAAACTCAGACTGAAAGCATCTACACATTGGCAGTACATCTGTCTAGTAACCCATCTGAGTAATACAAGCTGCTGTATGTATTATAAAGGATTGTTGAGAAAGTGCGGGTCAGATACAGAAGCCAAAAATGCTTCTGCAGTTTTTGCAAAATATTTTAACAATGTTTTATAAAAAAAAAAAATTCATAATTTTCTAGTAACTCTGCTCATAATCAAAAAGAACTGTAGAACTTACAGAGCAAAATTTGCTAATTTGTATCAGGAACACACAAGAGGCTACACCACTCTTTTTCCGTCAATAAGTGATTGTGTTTACCCACCACCCTAAGGGTGATCTCTTCCATAGCATCTCAACCCATAAGATGCTAAATCTGGGACACTGGTACTCTTTATGTCACTAGATTGATTCCATCTGACACTTTGTCACTTTCTTTCCCAGGAATGAACACCACTGTCACACTCTAGACAAAGCCAGTTGACTTCCTGTCTAAGAATGTGCCAATTTACTCCTTAGATGAAGCCTCCAACAGCCTCTAAATTAATCAGGCAGGTTGCTACATACAATCTTGGAGGTTATAACCACTCAGACCCTCTTCTGCAACCACCCGTAATGAGGTTTCATTGTTCTGATCTTGCCTTCTCCATTTTTGGGCCCAAACTAAGAGAAGCTCTCCCCTGCCATCTCAAAAATGTCTGCTCTTACCCATCATTCCACTCACAGCTTGGGGCTAATTTCAAGGCTCACGGAAATGCAAATGCTTTCTTTCAGGACATTTAATCTTATACAGCCACCTCCTCTTTCATACTGTTTCAGATGCCTTCTCAGTCATGCATATTCTCCAGGTGATCTTCATACACTGATTTCCTTTAAATTATCCGTGACTTTTCTATTCATTGTAAATATCATATACAGATAACCTTAGTGAATTTTTTTTTTAATTTTATCTATGTAACTTTTGTGTTTTTCTGTGAATAAATTATGCATTCTTCGTTTTCATTGCTGTTTTTGTACCCCTGGCAGAGACTGAAATTGGTCCAGAAAGCTCATTGCTCTACCCCATCACCAAATTTAAATAAATACATTTAAATACTGATCAGGAGCATGGACACCATCTAAACTGTATTCTGAAAAAAAGTTTGTTGCTTCCCTCAGTTTGACATTAATCTGACATTTGTACAGCCAATGCGTTAACACTTCTCCATTAAAGATAAAGTTGTCCAGAATTCCCTCACTGGTGAGATAAAACAAGCCACTCTATCTGCCTTCTCCAATCAGCTCAAGTTTCTTCATCAGCAAAAAGCCAAATGATTAGATAACTGAGCACCATAGAGTCTTTACTTAAAATGCTGGATCATGCTTGGTTGAGCTCATAATGGTTTCACGCTATGTTTTATGACATTTTAGGATGTTTTTAACAGTCTTATTAGAACTTAACAGTACATTTGTTCCTTGTTAAGTAAGTATAATACTGTTACTGCTTCTGTCTTCCATTTGTATTTTGCTATTCTAATTTGGCCGCAACTGGGTCATGACTGAAGAAAGAGCCTTATTGTTCCAGTTCACCTGCTGAAAAATAAAAACAAACAAATAAATAATATAGTGAATTGGAGACTAGAAGTACCTAGAGAGTGACTTTATCCACTGATGAGTTTTACAGCTTTGCCCTCGGCTTGTTGCCTCAATGGACACTTAATTTATTGCAGCTGCAAATATGTATCAAGATATATCTACCTATGATTTCATCAAAATGTAAAAAAAAGAGTGTGCTTTAGTGGGGCGTGGCCAAGGATGAACACAGGATAGCAGCAGATTTCTTCAGCTCCACCAATTTCATTACATTGACAGGAATTAATTACTTAAAAAATTAATTTTTGAAGTAATTTTCTTTCTAAATATGTTTGTTTTATATAGTTCTTGAACTATATCTAAAAAAGAAAGGAAATCTTAATAATATTCCTGTCAGAAATTACTTTGGAAATTTTCCTGTCAGTTTATCAGTCTGAAATGAGTTCCAGTAAGACAAATTCTCAAGACTCCAGCATCAAGAAAGAACTTCAGTCTCTGATAATTATAGTCCAGCAACTTACTGCTAAGATGGATAAAATGGATACTAAAATAGACACTTTCATAGAAAAACTACAAAACAAATAGACTTGTTACATATGGACCTGCAACAACAGAAGATCCAGATGACAGGCATAGAAGAAGCTGTGAATGACATGGAAAATAGAATATAAGAAGAGGAAATCAACATTGAGTTTCTGCTGAAACAAAATACACATTTACAAACAAAGCTGGATGACCTGGAAAATAGATCTAGGCAATAACATTAGGATTTTTGGACTGCCAGAAAATATTGAAGGTAACAATATTACTTCTTTTTAACAACATGGCTCCCTAAAACTTTAGATTTACCAGAAGCATTCTCTTTTGGTATCGAAAGAGCACATAGATCTATAGCTAATACTAACTCTAACAAAAACTATCCTAGATCAGTTATAGTTAGATTTCTATCATCTTTTGATAAAGAGATGGTTCTTAAATCTGCTTGGGCTAAAGCTCCTGTTAAGTTTAATGAAACAACTGTGCGTTTTGACAATGACTATTCTTCCATGGTATTAGCTAAAAGAAAAGTTTTTCTGCCACTAATAAGGGAGCTTAAAAAGTCTGTTTCCTGCCAAGCTTAAAATCTTCCTTCCTGATGGTCCTAAAATTTTTGATGACTTAGACTCTGCTTTACTGTTTATCAAAAAAAATAAGATTTTGGAAAAAATAGAAGAAATGGATTGGGCTAGTTCGTCGTTAAAGAGACTGGCAACTGAAACTTCGTGGAAGACTTCAGAGAAGAAGAAGAGACTAAAAAACAAATGATTTGTACTTTTTTTTTTTTTCTCATCATTTTATTTTATTATTAATCTTTTTAAATATAGTTCCTGCATTTCCAAGAAGCAACAAATATTTTGAAAAAGATTTAATCAAAGTTATTCTCTGTGTGCAAAGAAATGTTTTGTTTCATAACTAGTCAAAATATCTGGAGATTTAATGGCAAGCTGTGATTTAACTTGTTTCTCTTTCTGAAGAGGAAAAATAAGGTCAGTAATTTGATACATTTTTTTTCCTTTAAAAGTTTATATGTTCTTCAAATGCTATTCCTAATTATACTTTCTTGATTACACTGCTTATGCTTGTTTGTAAATAATCTGTCATGCT
>NC_056739.1:182169026-182236526 GCF_019279795.1 Protopterus annectens
TAATACCTGTTTTCTTAATATACAAAATCTTTTTAATACCTGGAATAGTATGTTTTTTACTATGGAGGAGAGACTTACAATTATTAAAATGATAATATTCCCCAAGATTTTATACTTAATACAATCAATAATACTTCCACCTACAAAAATAATTATCAAGAAACTGAACACACTAATGTTAAATTTCTTATGGGCACCTAATAGACCTAGGATTGCATTAAAGAAACATACTAATAGCTGGTCTCAAGGGGTATTTCTTTTCCAGATTTTAATTTATATACTATCTCTTCTATTGTAAAAGTTATTACTTTATTAATAGATCAGTCATATGTCACAAAATGGAAAGATTATTGGGAGCTAATTAGTATACACTTCATGAAAATCTCCTTAACACATAAAAATATGATTGTAAATAACTCCATGTTATGGTTACTAAAGGAATTTTGTACTTCACCTATTACACCTAAACATATGGTTTGTTACCCATTAAATATTATTATTAGTTATCGTAACTTTATATTCATGCATCCTAAGTATAGGGAATGGAATTTTATTGTATTGCCTATAATGTATACTCAGGGTATGCTTTTGTCATCTACTTCTGAAGGAACTCATTTAGCTATAGATAATGATCTAAAGTACTGGTATCAGTTGATATCTGATAATAAAGTTAAAAATCTAGATTTCTTAAAACAAGAATTTGATCTAAGAGAAACTTGCTGGTTAGAGGTTCAGACCTTTAGACAACATCTCATTAATAAAATAGATTTAATGTCTATAACTGTTAAAGAATCTATTCCAACACTGATTGATTACTTGATATTAAATTTACAACATAAAGTTTCTGATAAAGGTAAACTTTCATACATACATAAAGTTATCAGACAAGAAACTTTTTACAGTGTAGATTCATACTGGAATTATTTCACTTCTATTAATGGGGACCCACCAAATCAACAAGATAAACAATATATATTGGAATCTGCTTATAGAACTACGTCTTCCATTGTCTGGAGACTTTATACATGGAAATTTTTACATAGATCGTTTTATACACCTTTGATGATGAATAAAATAAATAATAAAGATAATCTATGTAAGAGATGTAATGTAGAAATTAATGCTGACTGGACTCATATGTTTTATGACTGTATAAAATTGAAAGAATACTGGAAGTCAATTAATGAATTTTTGCAGGCTCTTTTTACAGATAATTTCATTATTTCTAAATCTCTCATATTATTCAACACACCTGTACCTCAAAGTGTTAAAAAGGTTAAGCTTCCCTTGTTATGGTCTATTCTAGCAGTGGCTAGAAAAATAATAACTAGAAATTGGATTTCAGATACACCTCCTTCGTTCAATGAATTTAAAAATGTTATGAATATAGTGTGCCATATGGAAATAAACACAATTAGGACTAGAACAAATAGAAAAACATCTTATTTTATTGTATGGGATAATTTACAAAATTTGTTAAAAAATTTTAATTTCAATAGCATGGTATTTTAGTTTAATTAATTGATTTGATTGTAGTGGATGTCTTTGTAAATACTTTAGTTGTTTTGTTGAATATTATAATAATACATATTTTTAATTACTTGTATAAAATTGTTATGATATTTCTCTTATATGTTAAAACAATAAACCTGTTTTGAAAAAAAAAAGAGTGTGCTTTAGTCAACACAATTACAATGCACACACTGTGCTATAAAAACAACTTGCATGATATTATAACATTCTTGGTGATAGCACTGTAAACACACTTGCGTACGTCTGACAGTATTAAATTTAACACACTAGACTTGTAAATTACTTTGAAAGGCTTAGTGTCAGACATTTCATTTAAAACCAGTATGACCTCAGACAAAATGCACAAATGCATTTTGCTGAACTGCATTACTTTTAAAATCTCTACTGTATGATGGCATGCTAACTTTTTGTATGCCAGATAACATTGTATTACAATGCAAACTTTTTTTTAACTGCAGCCATCAAGTGAAGTGAGTTGTGTGTTCTTTTATCACATTGTATGCTATTGTCATATCCTCCCTCAGGCATGGAATATTTTTAAATGTAATCCATGCAGACATAGTGCATAGGAACACTTTGATCCAACATTAAATGATCAGCTGTAACTAAACAATGGGCCTATTATAATGTTTTACCTGCACAGCACCATTTCTAACAGGCAACCAATAATTGTTATTTAATCTGAAAGTATTACCCTGACTAACTGCATTAAGATTTTATACAACTCAGTCCCTGTGAGCCTTTTACACATTTACAGACATTTACTTGATAGTTGGGTAAATGGCCTGGTCAAAGGACTTTTCAGCCCCAACTTGAATTTGAGGCACAGAATGCAAAGTTATGATTCAGAAAGTGATAACAAATGACAACAATATTTTACAATACAACACCCTACAAGGAAGTATAACATACAATTGCAGGTAACCTAGGATTATAGGTATGCTATAGATCTCTAAGTATAGCATGTCACCAATGCTACAGAGTCATTTTCTTTTGCATTCACTGACTGAAAAGAAATAAAGAAAGTTGTCAGGCTTAAGGATATTCACTTAAGGCCATTTGGTATGATAATTAAGATTATAATCTATGTTAAATCAGAGTCAGAAGTAAGGACAGCCCACATTAATATTATAACCTGCATTTCTGAAACAATTACACTCACAGACAAATAAATGGGGGAAGGGGTCTTTAAGTCTGATCTGGAATGTTATTAGATTTTGTTTATTTCTGATTATCTATCAACAGTGGACTGTAATGGGCTGCAGCAATTTTGAAAAAGACTTTTTCCATCTAATGTGCATAAAAATTATAGCATATTAAAGCTGGAAGTTCTTTGCACCTGTAATCTGAATGAGTGGTAACAAATTTTAATAGTGACTCTTCTGGATAACATAAAACAGTATTCCATGCAGAATAATTTAAATATAATGGATGCTAACAAAGGTGCAGCTGTAATAGTCACTGATAAACAGCCCCTTTAAGTGAGCAATGGTCTGCTCTAATGTTCATAGGTTCAGATGTGTATACTAGGCTAATGGCCCTGGAGCCTTTAAAAGCCTAGCCCACAGAAGTGTCCTGGCATCATGCCACCTGACGTTAGTTCCCACCCAGTGCCTCTATCAAGTAGAGCCACTGGAGTGATCCCCAGGGTGAACTTTCTATTACCCATCCACTCATCAAGATTTTTCTTGAAGAGGGACAGCGAGGTGCTCTGCTCTGCTTGACATGTATGGGAAGTCAGTTCCAGAGCATGGGTAGTCTCTGGATGAGGAACCTGTCCCTCCAGCATATTCTGTTGATTGTGGTAATGAGGTTGAGGTCTCTGGAGTGTGTGGTGCGGAGTGATTGGGATTTCTTTAGATGTAGCATTTCTAACAGAGCTGAGTCAGACATGGCTTTGTAAGTCAAGCAGAGGTCACCTCTACGTAGGTGATATGAGACAGAAAATAGCTGGAGTCTTTTGACTCTGTCTGTGTACGACATGTGTTTAATGCCTAGGACCCTCTTCATAAGGTACTTCTGTGGGCTGTCCAGCTGTTGCAGGTGTCTAGTGAGGTACATGCCAAATGGGGCATTATACTCGATGATTGGTCTAATGAGGGAAGAGTAGAGATAGAAGATGACCTCTTTCTTCCTGGATGCAAAACCCTTGGTAATGAGATGTGCCACATAGAAGGACTTTCTGACCACACTGGCAATGTGGTGGTGGAAGGAGAGGTTGCTGTCAACCTGCATCCCCAGATCTCTTATAACACCTTCAGTGCTCAGTGGGCTCCCATCAATGTGGTAGTTAGTGGGAACTGAGTTTTTACCAGAGGGGGTGACGATGCATTTTTTGGCATTAAGCTTAAGGCCATGGTTTTGACACCAGTCATTGGTCTCAGTGAGGCCTTTCTGTAGAATGTCTGCATCACTTGTGGAGTTAATGATGGCTCCCAGCTTGCAGTCATCTATGAACTTGGTCAGCCAGAGTCCCTTTGTGTTGGCCTGGACTTCTGAGAAGTAGATGCCGAACAGGAGAGGACCCAGGACCGATCCCTGTGGAACTCTACTCATGACTGGTCAGCAGTCTGACTTGAAGTTGTCTACTTTCACACTGTGTGTTCTATCTGTGAGCCAATTTGCAACCCACCTAGTGATATAGGGATTGATGCCTAGTTTGGTGAGTTTATCAATAATTCCTGAGTTAGGAATAGTATTAAAGGCCTCGGCCAGATCAAGGGAGGCTGTATGCACTGCCTTACCTTCATCCACAGCCATGGTGACTGACTCAAAAAGTCAACCAGGTTGAGCAGGCATGATCTCCTTTTCACAAAGCCAAACTGCGTGGGGTCCAGAGTTTGGAGATTTCCTATATCTTTGATAATCAGGTCCATGATGATGTGCTCCATAGCTTTACATATCAGACTCATCAGGCTAATGGAGTGATAATTCCCAGGGTCTGTAGTCACTCCCCCTTTATGGAGAGGGATGACTGTAGCAGTGCACCATTTGGTAGGGACAAAGCCTGAGGTGAGGCTGTGAGTGAACAGGGCACACAGATGTGGTGCCAGTTCGCTTTGTAGTTCATGTAGAACACAGTCAGGGATATTATCAGGTCCCATAGAAGGTGTATTCTTTGCCTTGGACAATGCCGCTTTAACCTGGGCTGCAGTAATACTGGGTGCCAGGCATTCTTCCGGTATTGTGACTGGTCCTTTAGGTGGGGAGAGAGGGGTAAAGTTGGCACTGAATCTGTTGGCCAGTATGTTGGCAATATCTGTTGACTCAGTATCGGAGGTACCATTGTGCAGTAACTCAGAGCAAATCTGGGTATTGCTGTGGAGATTTTTGATATAACTATAGAAGGCTTTGTGGTTGTTTTTAGTATCTGCCACAATTCTGCCTTCATGGCTGGTTTGGAGGTTTTGATGAGGAATCTTAACTTTTTGTTGAGGCTAATAATGGAATTTTTCCAGTCTTGGGACTTATACCTTTTTCTGCAATGGCTTCTTCCTTCTGTTGTAGAGTTTATTAATGGCAGGGGACCACCAGATTGGTTTCCTTTTTTTGGAGGAGAGTGCCTTGGTTCTGTTGCATATGGCTAGTTCCATGCATTTATGTACATGTTCATACAGTGCATTGGTGTAAGTTTCAGCACTCATGCATCTATTTTCCATTAGCATGGGTGTCATGAAGTTAGCCACCTCTGTTTTTAGGAGTCCAAAGTCAGCTTTAGAGAAGTTTTTCATAGTGGATACCTTTGCAGGGGGTGTGGGTGAGATGTGGATTTCCATGGTGATTGGTTTGTGGTCGGATCTAACTAGGGAAGAATTGACTATTGGTGTAGGGCAATGGTTACCCATGTTAGTAATAATCAGGTCAAGGATGTTGCTTCCTCTAGTGGGGGTAAGAATGAGCTGGCCCTGGGCATTGGACTTGATGAATTCCAGGAAGTGTTGGGCAGTGCATTGGTACATGAGTAGTTTTCCCAGTTGATGGAGTGGTAGTTGAAGTCACCTAGTATGAGAGTGTTGGGTTGGATCTTAATAGTTTCCAGGGTGCTTAGGAATGTGGAGTGAGAGTCTTGGGACATGGTTGGGGACCTATAAGTAGGCTATGACCTGAATTGCCATCTTACCCCATGTTAGTTGTACCTGGAGTATCTCAGATGCATTATGCTGGGCTACTAGTCTGACGGTGTGCATATCCTTTATAAATATGGAGACAACACCACCTTTGGAGCTTCAGTCCATGTTCTGTGGTCAAAAGGTGTGGAAGGAGTTATAGCCTGGTAATGCAAGGGTGATTTTAGCTGATTTAAACCAGGTCTCCATTACAGCACAAATGTCGATGCTCTCCATTTTGAGGAGTGCTTCGAGTGAGTGCATCTTGAGATTTAGACTTCTAGCATTGAGCAGCATGACCCTCAGAGTGCATTTATATATTGCTGTTATGCTGGTAATTTGGTATTTGGAACACTGCCTAAAAAAGGCACAGTAGGGGTGGAAAGAGCCTTAGCCAGTACCCAGAAACCCTGGGGTGACAGATGCAGGCCATCTCTGGCAAAGCATCAAGGTCTGTCAATCATGTCATCCCAAACAGACAGATACTGGATCCCCTTAGAATGATATTAGAAATTTAGCCAATTGTTGAAGTCAATCATTTTCTGTTTGTACTGAGGTATCATTCTGGGTGATGGTAGGATGTTGCTCAGGGCTAGGGTCATATCTGCCTGGGCCACATAATCTGAGAGCTCCACCATGTCTCTTTTCATGTAGTCCAGGGAGGTGCAACTCAGGTCATTCACAACCCACATGGACAATGACAGAGTCATACTTTTACTTGTTGTGGAGTGACCTGAGTACATGTGTTATGTGTTGGATGCTGGCACCTGATAGACAGCTGACTGTTACCTTCTCATCATTCAAACTAGTGAGTGGGACATCAGTGTGCCTCACTATTGAGTCACCTATGATTATTGTACTGGGCAAGCTGTTTGCCTCAGGGGTTTAGATTGAGGGGCACACTGTGTAGGTGAGCTGTGTGTCTTGCGGTTTGTGCTGTGTTGTGGTGGTTGAGTGTGTTTCTGCCTTGGAGGACTCTGTTGTTTGGGTAGATTTCTATTGAGATCCTCCACAAAGTTGGGTGTGTGGTTTGTGTTTTTATGTGAGGGCTGTGATGGTGGGTGTTCTGGAGGGCTTTGTGTTCCATGTGGTGTGGTGCAGGTGTTGACCTTCTCCTCTGGAGCAGATAGTCTTGGCTGAAAAGTGCATGGTTTCCAATTTGAAGATATAAGTGCATCTCTCACAAGTCTGAGTGTTGGGAGGTAAGAGGAGAGGGTTGTCTGTGTACATGAGGCAGTTACTACATGTAAAACTACAACAGCAAATAAAAACAGCTTATAACATTTCTACAGGCCCTCCACACCCCCACTTACTGTGTATAATAACACTGCGGTCACAGTTCCTTGTAGAACAACTAATAGTTCCTGGTATCAGTAAAAATAATTTGCATATATTCCAGGCTTAGAGGGACCCGAGAGTTGGAGGTGGGGACTGCATCCTGAAAAACATGAACTTGTCTTAAAGTGCATTTATGGTACGGATTGTTTTATATGCTAAATAATACATCTTCCACTACCCTAGTACAATTTCATGAAAATTAATTATATTAACAGATGTAAGTTGGTTAAAATTTCAGATAATATTCATAATATAAAATATTCACAATAAATGTGATTCAAATGACAAAATTATTAGTATTATAAAGTAAAAGATTGTTCTGCTTTTATTGATGCACTTAACTGTAAATGCAGTGAAGCAAAGTAATATATAACTCAATAGATATACCTTTCTTCTAAATCAGACCAACAAAAAATGTTAGTGATATGCTACTAAATATTACCGATTTGCTAATACTAATAAAGTTCTGCTGAAACGCTAACAAGGTAATATTTCATGACAGAATTAGATACTCAGATCACAATAACACAAATTGCCCCCTCCTGTCACAATAACACAGGTTTTGAAGACCATTCATACTACTGTAATTTAAACTTAATTTAGAGAAACAAGAGACTGCAAACAATAAATCACTTGTTTTTTTTTTTCAAGTACACCTTAAATATGCGCAAAGGTAAATAGTAAAAATTCTTATATCAGGTACTGTCAGAATGGAACATCTACCATTCAATGTAATAATAATAATTTGAATGTTGGTATAACAGTGTTCCCAGCAACATTATAAACATATTCATGAAATAATATTTTACAGTTTCTAATGTCAGCCAGTTAAGTGTAGAAAATACAAAAACTAATAATGCATCCAAAGTGAAGTCAGTCTTTGGGTCAAATGACATTTTATAATTTCATTGCCATGTATTGATTAGACCCTACAAAATCAAACAAACACCGGGCTTCAAAAATGCTGCAATATGTTGTTTTAATATACAACATAAAACAAAGCTCTTGGGATAAAGCTACCTTCATCAGTGTTAATAAAACAGACATAAAAAAACATTTTAAATAGTGCATTCAAAAACATCACAAGACACAACTCCCCCAATCAAATTGCATTGGTAATTTAAAAAATTACACATCAAAAACAGTGTTCAATATAACATTTCATAAAAATTCATATTCATTATAGCGTAATTATAAAAAATATTTAACAATAAAAACAATACTAACTCAGATTTATTTGTTTTCCCTTCAGCATCGGCTTAATACTAATAACTGTATTCAGACCAGGTAAGCAATCAGCTTCCATTCACAGAACCCGGCCATATTCCATTGTCCCTAACTTATTGTTACTATCACCACCTCTTAAACTCCTTGCTAAAACCTGAATAACTCTAAACCTAAACATATGAGTTGTACCATGGTCTGTTATGTGTTTGGCAAGAAATGTAATAGCAATTTGCCGCCTAAAATCAGATTGATATTCTATTATACAATCTCTAAGCCTTCTTGTAGATTTTCCTACATAGAAGCTGGAACAAGTATGGCAGGTGGCTAGATGAACTATATTTGTGGTATTGCAAGTAGCACGTGTTTTAAACAGATATATTTTGCCAGTTATGGGATGTACAAATTCATCATCACTTTTAATTAATTTATAACATGAACAATTATAACAAGGATAGGTGCCATTCTCACTAAAATGCTTAATACCAGTCACATAATTAATTTCCTTATCGCAGAGGCACTGTTTGAGATTTTTATAGTTTCTATAAGTGAAACTCGGTTTCTCACCAACCAGATTTTTAATTTCTGGTAATACAGTTATCATTTCTCAATTTTTATGTATAGCATCCATAACATCATGAGTTTTCCTACCAAAACTCATGACATAATGCACAGGCTGCTCCCAACTTCTATTAACTGTTGTCACATTTCCTTCTGTTTGCAAGAAATAGGGATTAGCAGTCCCTTGTCGTTCATTCAGGACCTTCTGGCTTAGAACCTCTAGTAAGCTTTCTTCATAACTTCTTATCCTAAAATTGCTTATCATATCCTGTATTTGTTCATGACACATTTCTAAATCTGTATTGAGTCTACAGTCTCATAATAACTGGCTCTTTACCATATCTCTAAAAGTGCATTTGGGATGCATACTTTTTCGGTGTAGATAATTTATTTGCCTACACTTCTTTTTGAAAATGCTGGTGTCAGTTCCAGTGCCCTTCCTAAAAATATTGACATCCAAAAATTGAATCTGTTCCATTGAGAAGTTCAGCTTAAATGTAAGGAATGAAGTGGTTGTGTGTATTGACTAGACCCTGACAGATTTGTTTTTCAGGTAAACAAAGTAGATGTATTCATGTATGCACGGTGCACCATTGTAGCTCTGACAATGTCCTAGGCTGTGCCTCCATAAGACTACAGTATGCCTGCTACAGTACTTTTCTGATTTTATCCACAATGTGTGTGTGTTTTATGTGACATGAAAATATTAGTAAACTTGGGGCTTTTTCTGTGAATGTAAATGAAAAAAAAAATTAGAAAAAAATATGTGGAATTTATAAATTGTAATTTCATGCTTTCTGATGGGCAACACAGTAATTACACCGCTGATGTGAAAAGTGTGAGTCAAATGTGAAAATGTAATGACAGGATCTGAAATTCTCAAAAAGGTAGCTGAGACAAGAGTAAACAGTTCCATTAGTATACACAAAACCCAATAAAGATGATATCGAAAGGAGAACAAGTTTGTGAATAAAAATGAATCCAAGTAAAATGTATATATATATATATATATATATATATATATATATATATATATATATATATATATATATATATATATATATATGAAGAAGCGGTCATGTGGTCATTTGTCTGAAGAAGCGGAATTGTGGTCTGCGAAAGCGCTCACGTTTTTATCCTAATAAATCTTGGAATTTTACTTGGATTCATTTTTATTCACAAACTTGTTTTCCTTCCGATATCATCGTTATTGGGTTTTGTGTATATTCCTTGGAGTTCCATTAGTATGTAAACCCAGAAAAACATGTTTGGTTACATCTGTGGTCTATAAGAAAAACATATAAATCAAATTAGCTGGGAGAGAATCAGCAAGACAGTTGTGAAGAATTCTGTAGCTTGAGATATTAGAAAATTGTTCTCAGCACTTTTCACTCACTCTGTCTGGAAATGTAAATACATTTAGCTTAAGGTCCAGTAATTCCTTTAGTTTAAAAGTTAGCTAGAGAATATTATCTGTAGTTACGTTTCCCTCTTGTCTTCTGTTTGTTCAAATTATCTATTTCCTTGCATATATCAATATCACTCTGTATACATAACGATCTACTGTAGTGTTTAATACATTCTTTCAAATTGTAACAGTGCTATCATTAATGCAATGTAGCTCATTTGCCTGTGCATTGAGCACTGGCTACAGCCTTTGCGCACAGGAATGTATTGCTTCTATAGCAGTATTACTCAATTTTTTCTTTCTTAACTGGAGCTTGGTCTTTTCCTGCTGTTTATAGCAACTGACCACATGTAATGCTGCGTGTGCTACTAAATCTTATAGACAATGGAATTAATTACTTTTTAATATATCTTATAGAATGCATTTCCCTTGGGTTTAAAATGCCTCCATATGATTTTGAGGTTTATATATATACTGTTGTCTGAATTGCCTCCATATGAATATTTTTTATCTTTAAATATAGTCAAGCAATTTAATTTAAAAGTTAACATTTATGAATGAGGCTGAGGCCTTGTTTGGCCATATGAAGTATTTTTCTACTTGTTTAAAGCATAGGTTTGCTATTCTGTTAACTATTTTTGTGTGCTTGTAGTTTACATCATTTTCATTCTTCATGCCTGCTGAATGCCAAGCCTCTGCCATCTGAATAGTCATTTGTTCCTGGCAGTACCCCAGATGTGGGTCAAATGTAAGTCAGTGATTGGGACATCATCCAGGCAGCCATGAAATGTGATTTGTTTTGTCCCCTAACCTATGTATTACTTAATGCAGCAGAATGATACATGTAAAGTCTCACAGTGTCACTCATGGCATTTGCACACCTCTGTTCATCTTACAAACATGGGTATTATTTTGTGCATTACTTGGTGGTTGTTGAATCTCAGTGTGACAGCCTGGCTGTGTGGCACAGAGGGATAAAGCCCTGACCATGCCCCAGAGAACCCATGTTCAAGTTGTAGCATGGAGGAGAGCATGAGAGTGTGTGACTAGTGCTGGCTCACTAATTCTGGAGGGAAGAAGGCTGCTTAGGTTCACTGCAATAGCAGCATTAAGAACCTGGCAAGCTCCATGCTACAAGGTGTATACCACTTTCTTGGAAGATTGCTCAATTGTGAAAGCTTGCATGCACCTGTGACACCCGTGCACTGGCCCAGTAATCAAGGAGCCTCAATCGTCATCACTAACACCAGTGAAGGATGGGCAGATTGGAAGGATGATAGGCACACACACAGTAAAGTACAATTTCCCTTAAGAGCACACAGAGATCACAGTCAGTCTGGGGATGGTTTCTCCCTCTCTCTCCAGAGCCCCAGTAAGACTCCCCACTGGCACAGCTATAGGGTTAAGATCTCAGCTGAGTGGTCAAGCCAAAACCTCCAGCACCCTCTCTGTCCAACCAGTGCTACATGTCCCTGCCCAAGTAGCTGACACACACGCACACACTTTGAGATTTGATTTATATACAAACACACAAACACTCCTGAGGAAGGCTAGCACAGGTTCACTAGCTATGCCCCCTTCTGCCTAGACTATAAGGTAGTACCAGCTGGCACCAACCACTCTTATCAGCTACTATAAAGGCCCTTACAAAAGGGTGCCAAATCTTACGATGTAATGTTACTATTATCCAAATGGTAAGTGTGTCCAGGGCTAAGGCAATTTAGGAATGGCCTATACAGTGTCACCAAATACATGCAAGTACTCTAAGAGCTTAAATGTCTCTACACAAACCAGCCTTATTTAAACGGTTTAAAATATGTAATAAATAATAAATGCACAAGACAATACTCATTAGCTCAACACAGTGACAATAGAGTACAGAATCACAGGAAATTATTTAAAACAACATTGCAGAACAGTCTCACATAAATACAGAAAACATCTAGACTACTCTTGCTATATTCCTATTTATCTCTAAGAGATACTATGTCCTAAATGTCTCACTTACAGAGCCAGGCAGATATAGATGAGAAGTGCTGAAGTGGTGTTTACAGGTCCAGAACAAAATCAAAAATGTACTGACTTTCTCTCTGAGATAGTTCTTAAATTAATAATACACATTACTGCTTTGTTTGCTAAATTACATCACTATTTGACATTTGCATATAGTTCCCTGGCTAGCAGGAACTAAAAATTTAACATGCCTCTGTTAAAATACTTATCTCTCAGAAGCTGACACTTCTCTCTTAGAAGCTTGCTTGGAACTGGGAATCATAAAACTGTTAAATACATTTACTCTTGAAATCTATAATTATCTTTCTCTCAAACAATAGAAAGAATTGCCAGCTGCAGAGATTCTTTCTTCTAGTTTTGGTAAATACACTCGTAAAATTCTTTATATTCTCAGAGTTTGCAAGTTAACTCTGTATGTTGAAACTTCTGATATGAAAACATACATTTGCACAGGCATGTAGTCCATATATATTTTTGCTCTTTTCCAGCATAGTGCACCGTGGTTACATTTTTGAAGCTCAGCACATAACATATAGTTTAATCATAACATATAGTTCTCTTCCATTTGTAAAACAAGCCTGTGGATCATATTAATATTTACAAATGACATAGGATTATTTACAAAATTCTAACTAGCTGGGCTGGTAGCCTTCACAACCCCCCCCCCCTCCGAGAACTCAAGCTAGCTTTTCAAGTGACCCTTGAGAAACATTGATTGGGAGGATTTAGCCTATCAGGGAATACCTTACAGCATTCCCTGTCTTGAGAGCCCATCTACATTGGCATTGCAAAGCCCACTGTGGTGCTGCACTGTCATATCATATGCTTGCAATACTAGGCTCCACCTTAGCAACTTGGCATTTTGCTGGCTGGCTCAATGTAACCATGTTAACTCATTCCCTCCAGTACAGCTCTTTTGAGTGGGTACCTTTAACTCCCAGTGGGTGTGGCTTAAGCCTTTAAAAATGAATTTATCATCTTACAATTCTAACAAATACTCACTGACAGAGGTCAAATATCAATAAAATTGTGTTTGCCATCATGTATGCTTCAAGATAAAATATTCTGATATCTTGTACATAGCATGGTTTTGGAATTATTAATGCAAATATAAACAAGTGATATTTAACGCCTAGAGGAACAGTAGGAGGTAACTGCTGAAACACCTGGAGGCGTCACTTGGCTGTAATGAGTTAAAAGATTGTGATCCGTAACTACAGGCTGAAGTTTCTCCAGTGCCCAGACTATGGCTAGACATTCATTTTATACAGCTGCATAGCATTTCTCCCTGGGTTGGAGCCTACAACTGAGATAAACCACTGGGTGCTCTTCTCCCTCTGAAGAAATATGGCTAAGTACAGACTCCACCTCATGGTTTGAAGCATCCACCTGCACAACAAATTCTTTGCTGTAATCTGGACTGGCTAACACAGTGGGTCCTCCCAAAACTTCTTTAAGCTTCTGGAATGCTTGCTCACATGCTGTGTTCCACACTACCTTATCTGGCCTTGTCAGGTCTGTGAGGGGAGCAGCTATGGTACAATAACTGGGGATGAACTATCTGTAGTGCCCTGTTGTCCCTAAAAATGCCCTCACCTACTTTTTGGTAACAGGTGCAGGCCATGACTGAATTGCTTCAACCTTGGCAGGTCCTGGCCTGATCTTACCACTCCCCACTCTATATCATAGATAGGAGACCTCTGCCATACCCACCTGACATTTGCTGGGCTTAATGGTCAATTCTGCCCTCTGCAGTCTGCCCAGCACGCCTCTGACATACTAAAGGTGCTCTTGCCAGGAGTGGTTGTAGATGGCAATATCATTTGGGTAAGCAAGGGCAACATCTCCTGCTCCTGCTAGGATATGATCTACCAGCCTCTGGAAAGCTACTGGGGCATTTATCATTCCAGAGGGCATCTTTGTGAACTCATATAAGCCAAAAGGAGTCACAAAGGCTGACTTCTCTCTAGCACTGGGAGTCAAGGTCACCTGCCAGTAACCCTTGGCAAGATCAATGGTGGTAAGATACTTAGCCCCACCCATCTGCTCTAGGGCTTCATCTGTCCTAGGCATGGGGTAAGCATCTGACTCTGTGTGACTATTTAATTTCCTGTAGTCCACACAGAACCTGGTGCAGCCATCCTTCTTTGGTACCAGCACCACTGGAGAGGTCCAGGAACTGATGAACTCTTGAATTACTCCCTAGTTCCAAAATTTCCTGTATCTCTTCTCTAGAGTCTGTTTGACTCTCTCAGGCACCCTATAAGGGGCCTGCCTAATAGGCCTTTGGGGTCCTGTATCCACCTGGTGCTGCACCAGGTGGGTGTACCCTGGTTTCCCAGTGACCCTGTCCCCAAACTCCTATAAAATTGCTCGGATTTCTCGAACCTGGGTAGGAGATAGCTGCTGGGACATTGCTACCCCTTCCTCTGAGGTGTCAGTCCAAGCCTCACTGAGGAGATCAGTAACCAGATCTCCCACAGACTCCTCCTGCAATCCACTGCAAATACTCAACACAAAGGTCTCCCTATTTTGGTAGGGTTTCATCATTTTAACATGGTACAATTTGTGCTCCTGCCTCCTGTCTAGCAGTTCTACCATATCGTTAACATCACTGACCTTCCTTACCACCTTGTACAGTCCCTCCCAAGCTGCCTACTGCTTGTTATGCCAGACAGGAATGAGAACTACTACCTGCTGCCCTACAGCATATTCTCGAGCTCAAGTATTCCTGTCTTACCAGACCTTTTTCTGCTGTTAGGCTTCTTCCAGGTTCCCCTGGGCCAAGCCCATGAGATCCCTGAGGCTTGACCTGAGGTTTAGGACATATGCCACAACAGACTCCTTGTGAGATTCACACTCACCCTCCCACTCATCTCAAATTAAATCTAGAGGTCCTCTCATCTTATGAACATACAACTCAAAGGGTGAAAAACCTGTGGATTCCTGTGGAACCTCTCTGTAAGCAAACAACAGATGGGGCAATTGTTTGTCCCAATACCTCTTAAACTGGTCTGCAAATGCCCATAGCATTTTCTTGAGTGTAAAGTATAACCTCTCAACAAGACCATTAGTCTGGGGATGGTAGGGGGTGGTCTTAAGGTGCTTCAACTCACAGTACTTCCACAGACAAGCCTGCAGGTCTGACATGAAATTGGCACCTCTGTCAGTCAGTATTTTTTTGAGGAAAGCTAACAAAGCATTTTCCACCTTTTCTGCCTCAATGAAAGACAGAGCCACTGCCTCAGGGTATCTTGTAGCATAATCTACTACCACTAGGATATACTTTTTCCCTGTGGAACTTGGGATACTCAGAGGCCCCACAATATCCATAGCTACCCTCTGAAATGGCTCTTCAGTCACAGGCAAAGGCATCAAAGGAGCTTTCACCTTATCTCCTGCCTTGTCTACCTTTTGGCACTGCTCACAGGTCCTGCAGTACCCTCTTACATCTCTGGAAATCCCAGGCCAATAGAAGTTCTGCATAATACATCTATTTGTATGTTTTATGCCCATATGACCTGTAAAGGGAATATCATGGGCTATGGCTATAAATGCCACAGACGGTAGGCTCTGGGCACTACCAACTGCTGTATTCTCTCACCCTCCAGCCATCCCTCAGGGGCCACTTTCTGTATATTAACCCTTTGTCCCAGTATACAGATCCCCCCCTTGAAAATCAGGTGCCTCACTAGCTACCTCTCTCTGGCCTTGTCATTTAGGGGCCGAGAGCTGAACCTGTTTGAACTCTCTCTTTGTAACCCTTTCCAGCTCCCTTTCCACAGGAAGTCTGGTATCCTCTGACAGCACTGTCTCACTGTCAGCCTGGGTACTACTACTCTACTACTCACCTTTGCCCTTGCAGTCACTCTGTCCAAGGGAACATCAGTACCCACAAGCACCTATGGTTCACCTTCAGTCTCACTGCTACAGGGTAGCTCCTTCCCTGAAGTAACCACCTCACCAGTCCTGGCTGCAAGTGCGTTATCTGTCTGGGTCTCCCCCAGGCTACCAGACCCACATGCTTGTCTCCAAGCCTGACTGCTAGTAACTGCATGAACATATGGTACTGTATTATCACAATCATTCCCTATCAGGACATTTGCAAGGATATCCTTAAACAAATCTACTTGCTGGCTTCCTTTTCCACCCTCACAGTCAAGGTGAACCCTGCCAAAGGTATTTGGAATGGGGTCCTTCCTAAAGCTCTGACTGGAGTAGACTGCCTAGGCAAGTAGTGCTCCTCTGTAACCATTGCAGACTTCACAATGGTTATGTCAGACGCTGTGTCTGTCTTAGCAATGGTGTCTTTGCCATTCACTAAGATAGGATATAACCTCTTGTGGTAGTTTGTTGCCCTTGTTGTCTCAAGACAACCTCCTGTTGGCATTTTTATATCCCCACTTACTGGCTCTCCAACCTTTTGTTCCCCATTTTGCCTCCATGGATATCTATATGCTACATGGCCCCACTGGTTGCATTTAACCCTAGGTCCTGGATGTGTACCTGGACTAGTGGCTTCCCCTGCTACTGGCAGATTCAGTTAGGGCAGTGTGGGATGCCCACCATGGGTTCCCTTCAGCCCATAAACAGCACTGAGTGTCCCTTTCCTGTGCAAGGATGCCCTGCTTGCTAGGTATAGTTCTCCCTTCTTCCCCAACTCATCTATAGTAAGGCATTGTCTATCAGCTTACCTAATCCTCATGTCCTTGGGTAAAGTGCTAAGGGCTTGTTCCCTCACCAAAAGGTCTGCCAGCCCTTCAGAAGTGGTGACCTGACATCCACTCACCCGTCAATGAAATAAGTTCTTAGTTCAGCAACATATTCACACACATTTTCATCTGCTTTGCATCTATGCTCACAAAACTTTTTCCTATAAGCTTCAGGTGTTAACTTAAAAAATTCTAGCAAACAATTCTTTATAACATTATAATTTAAAAAGTCATTATCTGGCAGTTTGGACAGAACAGTTACAGATTTACTATGGAGTAAGTGGGGGCAGGAACCATACCCAGAGCCCTTGGTAAGCATCATACTGTTTACATACTCTCTCAAACATATGAATGAGACTATCAAAATTATCCCCCCTCTGTAAATTGTGGAAGGAATTTACTGACCTTTGTTGCTTCTGGGGTTCAGTTACTTCCTTCCCCATTATCTCCATGACTCTGGTGAAGACAGAATATCCTTTTCATGTTGGCTCTGCCTCTCCTTCTCCTCAGCTTCCAGATGTCTCAGTCTCTCTTTAGCTCCAGACCGATTTTTAAGTCCTCTGTGGAAAGATTGATCTGTCCATTCTCTGAGAATTGTGCATCTCCACAGCCAGTCTGATCATCCTCCTGGTTGCTATTTCCTGATGCAGCTGTGGCTAAAGCTGCAATCATGTCTGCTTTAGTCAGGTTTTCATGCACCAGTCCTTTAGCCTGGCACATCTCAGCCAACTGGCTCCTTGTCAGCTTGCCATACTCCTCTGCTGACATGCTTGCCTGCTCTCCCTGAATAACTAAGCTAACAAAAGAAATAAAACAATTGTGATATGAACTCTGAATGTTCACTGCATTGGTGATTTAGAGAACAAAAACACCTTTAGTGACCACTGTACAGAAGCTACAGGAATTCAATATCCACACCACTATAAGCCAATTAACATGTGATGTGGCTATCTCACTACTATCAACCAATTAACATGTGATGTGGCTATCCCACCACTGTCAAGCAATTAATATGTGACACCCATGCACTGGCCCAGTAATCAAGGAACCACAATCCTTGTCACTAACACAAGTGAGGGACATGCACATTGGGAATATGATAGGTACACACACAGTAAATTGCAATTTCCCTTAAGAGCACACATAGATCACAGTTAGACTGGGGCTGGTTTCTCCCTCTCTTTCCAGATCTCCAATAAGACTCCCCACTGGCACAAATATAGGATTAAGATCTCAGCTGAGTGGTCAAGCCAAAACCTCCAGCACACTATCTGTCCAACTAGTGCTTTGTGTCCCTGCCCAAGTAGCTGATATACACGCACACACTTCGAGATTTGATTTATATACAAACACACAAACTCTCCTGGGGAAGGCTGGCACAGGTTCACTGGCTATACCCCCCTTCTGCCCAGATTATAAGGTAGTACCAGCTGCCACCAACCACTCTTATCAGCTGCTATAAAGGCCCTTACCAAAGGGTTCCAAATCATATTGTGTAATGTTACTATTATCCAAATGGTAAATGTGTCCAAGGCTAAGGCTATTTAGGAGTGGCCTATACAGTGTCACCAAATACATGCAAGTACTTTAAGAGCTTAAATGTCTCTACACAAACCAGCCACAATTAAAAGGTTTAAAATATTTAATAATAAATAGTAAAAGCACAAGACAATACTCATTAACTGAACACAGTGACAATAGAGTTGAGAATCACAGGAAACATTTTCAAACAACACTGCAATACAGTCTCGCATAACTACAGAAAACATCTAGACTACTCTTGATATATTCCTATCTATCTCTAAAAGATACTATGCCCTAAATGTCTCACTTACAGAGCCAAGCAGATATAGATGAGAAGTGCTGAAGAGATGTTTACAGGTCCAGAACAAAATACAAAACACACTGACTTTCTCTCTGAGATAGTTCTTAAATTCATAATACACATTATTGCTGGGTTAGCTAGATAACATCACTATTTGACATTTGCATCTAGTTCCTAGACTATCAATAACTTAAAATGTAGCATGTCTCTGTTAAAAATACTTATCTCTCAGAAGCTGACACTTCTCTCTTAGAGTCTTGCCTGGAACTGGGAATAATAAAACTGTTAAATACTTTTACCCTTGAAACCTATAATTATCTCTGTCTCAAACAATAGAAAGAATTTCCAGCTGCATACATTCTGTCTTCTAGTTCTGATAAACACACTTGTAATTTTTTTTAATTTATTTTCTTAGATTTTGCAAGTTAACTCTGTATGTCCTAACTTCTGCAATGAAAACATACATTTGCACAGGCATATAGTCCATATATATTTTTGCTCTTCTTCAGAAGTACTTAGCCCCACCCATCTGCTCTAGGGCTTCATCTGTCCTAGGCATGGGGTAAGCATCTGACTCTGTGTGACTATTTAATTTCCTGTAGTCCACAAAGAACCTGGTGCAGCCATCCTTCTTTGGTACCAGCACCACTGGAGAGGTCCAGGAACTGATGAACTCTTGAATTACTCCCTAGTTCCAAAATTTCCTGTATCTCTTCCCTAGAGTCTGTTTGACTCTCTCAGGCACCCTATAAGGGGCCTGTCTAATAGGCCTTTGGGGTCCTGTATCCACCTGGTGCTGCACCAGGTGGGTGTACCCTGGTTTCCCAGTGAACATGTCCCCAAACTCCTGTAACACTGCTCGGATGTCTCGAACCTGGGTAGGAGATAGCTGCTGGGACATTGCTACCCCTTCCTCTGAGGTGTCAGTCCAAGCCTCACTGAGGAGATCAGTAACCAGATCTCCCACAGACTCCTCCTGCAATCCACTGCAAATACTCAACACAAAGGTCTCCCTATTGTGGTAGGGTTTCATCATTTTAACATGGTACAATTTGTGCTCCTGCCTCCTGTCTAGCAGTTCTACCATGTAGTTAACATCACTGACCTTCCTTACCACCTTGTGCAGTCCCTCCCAAGCTGCCTACTGCTTGTTATGCCTGACAGGAATGAGAACTACTACCTGCTGCCCTACAGCATATTCTCGAGCTCGAGTATTCCTGTCTTACCAGACCTTTTTCTGCTGTTAGGCTTCTTCCAGGTTCCCCTGGGCCAAGCCCATGAGATCCCTGAGGCTTGACCTGAGGTTTAGGACATATGCCACAACAGACTCCTTGTGAGATTCACACTCACCCTCCCACTCATCTCAAATTAAATCTAGAGGTCCTCTCATCTTATGAACATACAACTCAAAGGGTGAAAAACCTGTGGATTCCTGTGGAACCTCTCTGTAAGCAAACAACAGATGGGGCAATTGTTTGTCCCAGTACCTCTTAAACTGGTCTGCAAATGCCCATAGCATTTTCTTGAGTGTAGAGTATAACCTCTCAACAAGACCATTAGTCTGGGGATGGTAGGGGGTGGTCTTAAGGTGCTTCAACTCACAGTACTTCCACAGACAAGCCTGCACGTCTGACATGAAATTGGCACCTCTGTCAGTCAGTATTTCTTTGAGGAAACCTAACAAAGCATTTTCCACCTTTTCTGCCTCAATGAAGGACAGAGCCACTGCCTCAGGGTATCTTGTAGCATAATCTACTACCACTAGGATATACTTTTTCCCTGTGGAACTTGGGATACTCAGAGGCCCCACAATATCCATAGCTACCCTCTGAAATGGCTCTTCAGTCACAGGCAAAGGCATCAAAGGAGCTTTCACCTTATTTCCTGCCTTGTCTACCTTTTGGCACTGCTCACAGGTCCTGCAGTACCCTCTTACATCTCTGGAAATCCCAGGCCAATAGAAGTTCTGCATAATACATCTATTTGTATGTTTTATGCCCATATGACCTGTAAAGGGAATATCATGGGCTATGGCTATAAATGCCACAGACGGTAGGCTCTGGGCACTACCAACTGCTGTATTCTTTCACCCTCCAGCCATCCCTCAGGGGCCACTCTCTGTATATTAACCCTTTGTCCCAGTATACAGATCCCCCCCTTGAAAATCAGGTGCCTCACTAGCTACCTCTCTCTCTGGCCTTGTCATTTAGGGGCTGAGAGCTGAACCTGCTTGAACTCTCTCTTTGTAACCCTTTCCAGCTCCCCTTCCACAGGACGTCTGGTATCCTCTGACAGCGCTGTCTCACTGTCAGCCTGGGTACTACTACTCTACTACTCACATTTGCCCTTGCAGTCACTCTGTCCAAGGGAACATCAGTACCCACAAGCACCTATGGTTCACCTTCAGTCTCACTGCTACAGGGTAGCTCCTTCCCTGAAGTAACCACCTCACCAGTCCTGGCTGCAAGTGCGTTGTCTGTCTGGGTCTCCCCCAGGCTACCAGACCCACATGCTTGTCTCCAAGCCTGACTGCTAGTAACTGCATGAACATATGGTACTGTATTATCACAATCATTCCCTATCAGGACATTTGCAGGGATATCCTTAAACAAATCTACTTGCTGGCTTCCTTTTCCACCCTCACAGTCAAGGTGAACCCTGCCAAAGGTATTTGGAATGGGGTCCTTCCTAAAGCTCTGACTGGAGTAGACTGCCCAGGCAAGTAGTGTTCCTCTGTAACCATTGCAGACTTCACAATGGTTATGTCAGACGCTGTGTCTGTCTTAGCAATGGTGTCTTTGCCATTCACTAAGATAGGATATAACCTCTTGTGGTAGTTTGTTGCCCTTGTTGTCTCAAGATAACCTCCTGTTGGCATTTTGATATCCCCACTTACTGGCTCTCCAACCTTTTGTTCCCCATTTTGCCTCCATGGATATCTATATGCTATATGGCCCCACTGGTTGCATTTAACCCTAGGTCCTGGATGTGTACCTGGTCTAGTGGCTTCCCCTGCTACTGGCAGATTCAGTTAGGGCAGTGTGGGATGCCCACCATGGGTTCCCTTCAGTCCATGAACAGCACCAAGTGTCCCTTTCCTGTGCAAGGATGCCCTGCTTGCTAGGTATAGTTCTCCCTTCTTCCCCAACTCATCTATAGTAAGGCATTGTCTATCAGCTTACCCAATCCTCATGTCCTTGGGTAAAGTGCTAAGGGTATTGTTCCCTCACCAAAAGGTCTGCCAGCCCTTCAGAAGTGGTGACCTGACATCCATTCACCCGCCAATGAAATAATTTCTTAGTTCAGCAACATATTCACACACATTTTCATCTGCCTTGCATCTATGCTCACAAAACTTTTTCCTATAAGCTTCAGGTGTTAACTTAAAAAATTCTAGCAAACAATTCTTTATAACATTATAATTTAAAAAGTCATTATCTGGCAGTTTGGACAGAACAGTTACAGATTTACTATGGAGTAAGTGGGGGCAGGAACCATACCCAGAGCCCTTGGTCAGCATCATACTGTTTACATACTCTCTCAAACATATGAATGAGACTATTAAAATTATCCTCCCTCTGTAAATTGTGGAAGGAATTTACTGACCTTTGTTGCTTCTGGGGTTCAGTTACTTCCTTCCCCATTACCTCCATGACTCTGGTGAAGATTCAGAATATCCTTTTCATGTTGGCTCTGCCTCTCCTTCTCCTCAGCTTCCAGATGTCTCAGTCTCTCTTTAGCTCCAGACCAATTTTTAAGTCCTCTGTGGAAAGATTGATCTGTCCATTCTCCGAGAATTGTGCATCTCCACAGCCAGTCTGATCATCCTCCTGGTTGCTATTTCCTGATGCAGCTGTGGCTAAAGCTGCAATCATGTCTGCTTTAGTCAGGTTTTCATGCACCAGTCCTTTAGCCTGGCACATCTCAGCCAACTGGCTCCTTCTCAGCTTGCCATACTCCTCTGCTGACATGCTTGCCTGCTCTCCCTGAATAACTAAGCTAACAAAAGAAATAAAACAATTGTGATATGAACTCTGAATGTTCACTGCATTGGTGATTTAGAGAACAAAAACACCTTTAGTGACCACTGTACAGAAGCTACAGGAATTCAATATCCACACCACTACAAGCCAATTAACATGTGATGTGGCTATCTCACTACTATCAACCAATTAACATGTGATGTGGCTATCCCACCACTGTCAAGCAATTAATATGTGACACCCATGCACTGGCCCAGTAATCAAGGAACCACGATCCTTGTCACTAACACAAGTGAGGGACATGCACATTGGGAATATGATAGGTACACACACAGTAAATTGCAATTTCCCTTAAGTGCACACAGAGATCACAGTTAGACTGGGGCTGGTTTCTCCCTCTCTTTCCAGATCTCCAATAAGACTCCCCACTGGCACAAATATAGGATTAAGATCTCAGCTGAGTGGTCAAGCCAAAACCTCCAGCACACTATCTGTCCAACCAGTGCTTCGTGTCCCTGCCCAAGTAGCTGATATACACGCACACACTTCGAGATTTGATTTATATACAAACACACAAACTCTCCTGGGGAAGGCTGGCACAGGTTCACTAGCTATACCCCCCTTCTGCCCAGATTATAAGGTAGTACCAGCTGCCACCAACCACTCTTATCAGCTGCTATAAAGGCCCTTACCAAAGGGTTCCAAATCATATTGTGTAATCTTACTATTATCCAAATGGTAAATGTGTCCAAGGCCAAGGCTATTTAGGAGTGGCCTATACAGTGTCACCAAATACATGCAAGTACTTTAAGAGCTTAAATGTCTCTACACAAACCAGCCACAATTAAAAGGTTTAAAATATTTAATAATAAATAGTAAAAGCACAAGACAATACTCATTAACTGAACACAGTGACAATAGAGTTGAGAATCACAGGAAACATTTTCAAACAACACTGCAATACAGTCTCGCATAACTACAGAAAACATCTAGACTACTCTTGATATATTCCTATCTATCTCTAAAAGATACTATGCCCTAAATGTCTCACTTACAGAGCCAAGCAGATATAGATGAGAAGTGCTGAAGAGATGTTTACAGGTCCAGAACAAAATACAAAACACACTGACTTTCTCTCTGAGATAGTTCTTAAATTAATAATACACATTACTGCTGGGTTAGCTAGATAACATCACTATTTGACATTTGCATCTAGTTACCAGACTATCAATAACTTAAAATGTAGCATGTCTCTGTTAAAAATACTTATCTCTCAGAATCTTGCCTGGAACTGGGAATAATAAAACTGTTAAATACTTTTATCCTTGAAACCTATAATTATCTCTGTCTCAAACAATAGAAAGAATTTCCAGCTGCATACATTCTGTCTTCTAGTTCTGATAAACACACATGTAATTTTTTTTAATTTATTTTCTTAGATTTTGAAAGTTAACTCTGTATGTCCTAACTTCTGCAATAAAAACATACATTTGCACAGGCATATAGTCCATATACATTTTTGCTCTTCTTCAGCATAGTGCACTCTGGTTACATTTTTGAAGCTCAGCATATAACATATAGTCTTATCATAACATATTGTTCTATTACATTTGTAAGGCAAGCCTGTGAATCATATTAATATTTACAAATGACATAGGATTATTTACAAAATTCTAGCTAGCTGGGCTGGCCACCTTCACAGCACCTTCTAGTGAGTGCAAAGCTTACAAGACTGCTATAGGGAGATAGGAAGTGAGTGTATACTACCTGAAAGTGGTGTGATGCTGTATCAGCGTCCTCAATCTCCTCATTGGCCCCAGCCATGGGAAGTGATGAGCCCTGGGGACAGTAGATCCAGTGAATGAGGAGAAGAGCTGGTGACAGCTGATGGTCATCTGCAGGGATGGAGGTGGGGAGAAGAAATTTTACTGTGTCTAACTGAGTCCCCTTCAAAGGATCAGAATTTTAGAACATTGAATCACTGGTCTTTACCATACTCTCCACTGTAGTGCAATCTCAGAGTTGGTATACTTAAGTAGCAGGGGGTGTGGGGGATGCAGGGGGTCTTGCAAAACATGAAATGAGAAGTTTTCACATTTTAGATTTTGTTTTTGTAAGGTTTGATATTTCAGAACTTTGATCCTCTGGTCTTCGATGATCAGAGGTTTGATGTTTTGAAATTTCAATCCTTTGAAGTAGACCTACCTGATTCATGCTGCTTGTTGTTGACATAGCAACTTAGCTCCAGAAGAAGGGCTACTGTACTCCAAAAGTTTGATCTTTTTTTTAACTTGTTGGTAGAGAGGCTCTTCTAGTCTGAAAACAACTTTTTTTGTTTGTTAGTTCTAACTTGCACCTTAATCCATTAAAAGGTATCACCCTAATGACTTTTGTATTTCTGAGTCACCTGTCATAAGTCCAGCATGGTTTTTGATTTTTTTTCTTCTGGTTTTGCTGCATGCTGTCTCTCCTGTCTCGACCAGGAAACAGTCTTATAGGAAGTCAGCAGTTTTCTCTTGTCTTTGTATGGGTGAGGTGGTGATCATCCTATCTTCCTTCATATGTTCATAGGTGTTTACTTGTCTAATGACCACGAGGGCCTTTTTAAGTCTAGCCATGCATTCCAAATCTCTGACAAGTTATGATACCCTTGATAAGTGTAAGCATGGGCCTGGGAGATGAACCATTTACAGGTTACCTGTGTCCATTAGAAACATAGGTGCCAAACCAGGGATGAATTTCCAGTTTTCCATCCAGATGTCCAAGTTGCACTTGAATTGGGTTAGGAAGTAACTCTGCTTTACATGGATGGAGAGCTTGTTCCATAGACGAGTCAGTCTCGGATTCATACCTATTTCTGCAGCAGGTCCTATTTATATCCCAGGCAAGGATAAGGTATTTAGAATGGGTAATTCTGATGCTGTTTGTTTTGTGGATATGCAGGAGATCCATTAGAGTGGGGTCCGACAATGCCCTATATGCCAGGTCAAGGTCTCCCCTCAAAAGCCTGTAGGAGATAGAATACAGGGATAGAGCCTTGAAGTGATCTGCACAGGACATTTTACGTACACCCTGTAGTCTTTTAGTGAGGAACCTCTGTGAACATTCCAATTGTCAGATATGCCTGGTTAGGTGCATACCAAAGGGATATTGTACTCTGTGATAGGTCTGATGAATACCGAATACAGTGGAACAATGACTTCCTTGGAATTAGATGCCATACCTTTGTTTATAAGTTGGGCAACATAGAATGATTTCCTCACCACTGTAGACACATGATGGTCAAAGGCTAGATTACTATCTATGTGTGTCCCTAAGTTGCTAATTACTGGGTCAACTCTAAGGGGTGTGTTGTCAGTATGATAGTCACCAGGGATGGGTGACTTCCCAAAGGATACCATTATGCATTTCTTCACATTTAGTTTTAGTCCATGGCTCTGACACCAGTTGTTTATCTGTGTCAGCACCTCCTGGAGAACATTTGTGTCAGTGTGAGATTCAATGACCGCTCTTAATTTGCAATTATCTGCAAATTTAGTTAACCGGAGACCACTGACATTGGTCTTGACTTCTGAGAAGTAAATGCCAAAAAGGAGCAGTCCAAGGATTGATCCTTTGGGACTCCACTTGTGACTGGCCTGTTTGTAGAGGTGGACTCCCCAATTCTAACTTCATGGGTCCTGTCTGTGAGCCAGTTGGCTATCCACTGGGTGTCATATGGATTTGTACCTAACCTCTTGAGTTTGCCAACAATGCCTGAGTGGAATATTATGTCAAATACCTTGGCCAGGTCAAGCTAGGCAGTGTGAATGATTTTGCCCTTATCCATTGCTTTAGTGACCTTCTCAAAGATGTCCACCAGGTTAACTAGGCATGATCTGCCCTTGATGAAACAAAATGGGTTGGGTCCAGTGTCTGGAGGTTTACTATATCTCTGTTGATCATCTTCATGATAATTATTTCCATGGCTTTACATATAAGACTAGTGAAACTTATGGGTCTGTAGTTTCCAGGGTATGTAGATGGTCCAGCTTTGTGCAGCGGGATGACTGTTGCCATTCTCCATTCATGAGGCATATGAAGCCTGTTTGCAGATTACAGTTAAATAGTAATTCCAGAGGCCCTGATAGGTCATGTTTTATGCTACTTAAAAGACATCCTGGGATATTGTCTGGGCCCATTGATGCAGTGTTCTTGGTGTTAGAGAGAGCATTAAGGACCTGTTCCCTAGTGATAGTAGGGGGAGTAATATTTGATGATATTTCCTGAGGGAAGGTTGATGGGGAGAGAGGGGTAAAGTTGGAGGTCAATTTATTAGCCAGGAGGTTTGCTATATCTTCTGGCTCAGTATAGGTGGCTCCATTAACAATGAACTCTGCATACAATTGTGTATTGCCTTTGAGGTTGCAGACATAGCTAAATAATGCATTGTAGTTGTCCTTGGCCTAGGAGGCAAAACTTACCTCAAATTTGGATTTGGTATACTTTATTTGTCCTGTGAGTTGTTTGTTTAGTTTGAGAAGAGTGATTTTATCCTGCTGGGTGCTGCATCTCCTAATTTTTGCCACAGTTTTCTTCCTCCTGTTATACAGTCTATTGATTTTGTGATTCCACCAGGGTGGTTTGTTTTTGAGTTAGTTCTGTACTTTTTCCTGGTGGGTACAGCTTAAGGTTACCATATGCCCGGGTTTCCCTGGACACGTTCTCTTTTTGGGCTCCTGTCTGGGCATCCAGGCGGTTTTTGAAAATTCTGTGATTTGTCCAGGTTTTTCAAAAACCTGGACAAATCGTAGAATTTTCAAAAACCAGACATCCCTATTTCAGTGGGATTGTCCCATGATCTGCAGCCCGATCCCAAGTCCTGCACTGCCGGTTACAGTCCCGGCAAAACAGTCTCTGCTTTGTTTTTTTTTTTTTTTTTTTTTTTTTGATTGGCCCATATACTGGTATACCAGCCAATCAAAAAAATCGAAAAATGGAGCTCTGTTCAATGCGGAACCGGTGTGCAAGTTTTTGATTGGCTCATATACCGGCATATGGGCCAATCAAAAATTCAAAAATCGACAGAAAACGGAGCTACTTCAGATGTTCCGCATTAAAGACTAAAGAACTTTTTTTTTTGGTCTTCACTTAGTGTGGAAGACCTTTTGTCCCAACCTGGTAACCCTAAGAGGACGAAAAAATATATATCGTCCTCTTTTTCGTATATCAGTAATATGGTAACCCTAGTACAGCTGCCTCTATGCAGCTATTAACATGCTTGTATAGGGTTTCTGTGAACAGTTCTGCATAGACAGCAGTGTTCTCAGGGTTTATGGGGGCTTGAAATTTTGCCAGGTTCTCACTTAATCGCAGGAGCTCCTGAATATTACAGGTTTAGCTGGGGGTACAGGTTTTAGTTTTACTTCAAAGGAGACCATTTTGTGGTCTGACCTTACCAAGGAAGGCATTACAGTAGGGGGGGTGTGCAACAGTCTGCCATATTAGTGAGGACCAGATCCCGTATGTTTGCACCTCTGGTTGGTGTATTTACTATCTGGTCCATGGAATTTATGTTTAAAAAATCCAGGAATCTCTGTGCATGTACATTTGATGTTGTATAGGATTCCCAGTTAATAGAGGGCTAATTAAAGTCACCCATGAATATGGTATTGGGTTGGGTGGTTAGTGTTTCTAATAAATTTAAATACAATGTATGGCTTTCTTGGGTGATGGATGGGGGCCTATAGCTTTCATGGAAGTGGTACTGGATTTTACCTATGCTGATTTGAACATGGAACAGCTCAGGTGCATTGTCCTGTTTGACCAGCCTTGAAGTATACTTATTTTTGATGTAAATAGACACACCTCCACCTTTAGTCCCTGCCTGTGAAGTAGCTGGCCTAAATGTGTAAAACGATTTATAACCTTGCACTGTTGGTGTGCTCTCTGGGCTTTATACCATGTCTCAGTGACTGCACAGACATCAGCATTCTCTAGGGAAAAGGGAGCTTTTAGGGAGTGAAGTTTTTGTTTAGACTCCTAGCACTGAGCAGTAATACCTTTAGATTTATTGGTTTTGATTTGCTATGTCGGAAATACTTTCAGTTTGGCATTGCCTAAAAAAGGCACTATGGGAAAGATAATGTTTTAGCTAATATTCGAAAGCCTAGAGGGGAGAGGTGCAGACCATCCCTGGCAAAGCAGTGTGGTCTGTTGACCATCACCTTCCATGCTGACAGATATTGCACCCCCTTAGAATGAGATCAGAAACTAAGCCAATTATTAAAATCAATCATATTTTGCTTGTATTGTGGCATCATTCTTGGAGAAGGTAAAATGCTGCTTAATGCTAGGCTCATACTATTCTGAGACACATATTCCAAGAGCTCCATGATGTCTCACTTCATATAGTCTAGGGAGGTACATCTCAGGTCATTTACTCCCACATGGACTATGACTGAGTCATATTGGTAAATGTGGTCCAATGACCTGAGTGCATGTGTAATGTCGTGAATCCTAGCCCCTGATAAGCAACTGACCGTAACTTTCTCCTTACTCAGCCTGGTGAGAGGGACATCAGTGTGTCTCACAATGGAGTCTCCAATGACTAGAATGTTGGTTTGTGTGGTGGCTTGCCTTATGGATTTAGAGGTAGAGGCTCCATGAGTTCATGTGGGTGTTATTTTGAAAGAGTGCATTTGGGGTTGCTGAGGATATTTGTTATGTGTACTTCATCTGAGAGGTCTTTGTGGTTTAGGAAGGTTACATGTAAGTGCCTCAGCATATGTGGGTTGATATGTCTGCTTTGAATTGTATGTGATGGGTGCAGTGTGTGTACTACTGACAACCTTATTGACATTCAAAGTACTTTTGTGTGAGAGCTTTGCCTCTAGTGACGTTGTGTAAATACATCTTTCACATACCATATCAGTTTGTTTGAAAAATAACTGGTTGTCAGTAAACATGAGGCAATTACTACATTCCCTCAGGATGCCCATATCCACCAAGCCAGTAACAGAGACAGTAGGAAAGTTCATATGCATGGCAACAGACCATTTTTATTTATTAGATAGTTGGAGTGAGAATATCAGTCACTGTCAGGAGTATCCGGTTTGCAACTATGTGGACAATGCTTGTCTCTGCAAACTAGTTGTCCTGTGTGCAGCTTGGTATTGGAGAAATTTCAATTGTGCTTTTACAGGAAAAATGACACTCAAGGTGTCTAAGTCTGTACAGAGCACTGCCAAACACTTGAGTTGAAGCTAATATATAGGCCCTGAAAATTTATGGATGTGGTATTTAGGTAGATATTCTGAAGTTAGAAACAAATCAAGCAGTACTTACTGAAAACAAAAAATTAGCTTGTTAAGAATGATGAAAAGAGGGGAGTCGTATGAATAGCTACTGCCTGGCTACTACTAATGCTGGTCTCACCACAGCTTCACTCTGTTGAGTTACAATGCTCCTTTTCTTCTTTTCTCAACAGAAGTAAAATGTTAACACCAATTCCAAGAAGAGAAGCAAGCCTGTTTATTGATCCACAGTCTTGTCCCAGATGATGCAAGGGTCTGTAGGCTTGTAGCCTTTCTCTGGTAGATGCCTCGAATAGCAACCAGACCAGTCAGGTACGTTAAGCACAGACACTCACTCTCCAACCAAGGAATCAATGCACTCTGCTCCTTCTCTCACCAGGATCAGAATGTAAGCACAGATTCCAAGCTGTCACCTATAAAGCAGTTAGACTTTCTGGTGATAACAAGTCTTCAGGAAATAATGTAACTGCACTCCTTCTCTCACCAGGAGAACAGAAGCACTATTCCCAAGATGACTACTGAGATGCAGAATGTGGGCTCTCCAATAACTGGTGGTCTTGCAATAGATGTTTAAAGGTAAGATGAAAAAAATGTTTTTTTCCTAAACACTGCAGTGTGCACTAAGCAGTTAGATATGAAAGTGGATAAAATGAGGTTTGGTAACAAACCAGTTTGTCCAGGGACATCTTCAGATGGGGGTTAGATAGATATAGTAGTGGGAATTAAGATGGTAGGGGGGGTGAAAGGGTTAATGCGAATGTGGGATGATTGGGAGGAAATGAGGTATGGGTAGGGAAGGACTTAAGGGGGTTTATACAAGTGTAACTGGGTTAGGAATCACATTTTGGCATGAACTTGCTAAGCCAAGGGATGCCCATTATGACCTGTATGTATTCCTGGGGGAAAAAAGGTAGGCCTTTGGGTACTGGTTGGTGACAGGTGGTCTGTATGGATTTGTTTTTTTAGAATTTCGATATAGGCAGGGAGTATTGGCTTAGTTGTTTGGTTTTCCCTTGCAAGTGGTGTGATGAGATATTTATCATTTTTGGGGTTATAGTGCAAAGCATACAAGGGTCATGTTTCCCCTGTCCCCTGTAAGCTACACATCTGTCCAATTTTGGGGTTGTGTGGGTTGGTGGCAGCATGATTGAGTAATGAACTGCATTTGTGCTTGGGCTTACAGTAGACTGGCTATCATTGGCTGTTTAACAACAAGTGTTTTATTGGGGGTAAGAGATTGTCCGCAGTGTCACTTATCAGTCCTTCCTTCATGAGGTTGAGATTACAGCTAAAATATGACTGGTTTGTGGTGTTGGTTCGTGTGTATTATGAAGATGTGGTGGGTGGTCATGACAGTTGTACTTGAGCACGACCGGTGCTGAGCTTGGTTGGTGGTGGTGCGGGTTGCTTTAGAATCATTGCTGGGTTAGTAGAAAAGGCATTTCTGGTTCTTGTGATACAGTGGTGCACCTCAAGGATAATTGTTTGATAGTAGGTGTTATGGAAATCAACCATTATCAGGGATAGTATTTAGAAGCAGTGTCTTTCTGGTAATGATGTTTTGATGATCTCTTAAATACGGCAAGTTGTTTAATATTCCTTAAATGTTTAGGAATGCTGTCCCATGTAGGAGCAATTTTACAGAAAGCTCTTCCACACACTAAGAGCGTGCATTAAGGCCTCAGCAGTTGTTGACCAACACTATCCCTGACAGAGTAACCTCTAGTTGCATCTAAGCTTGTTGAGAGGTAATGGACAATACAGCTCAAGTAATATTTTTAAAACTGAGTGTTCCAAGAAGAAAAGTGACTCTGACAGAGATAGGAAGCCAGCTGTCTTGTTTTAGAGTGATGCAGTGGTGTTGTCTGTTACTAGTGAGACATATAAATTGGAGGATTTTGTTCTTGATGATTTGAAGTAAACAGGTGTTGTGTGAAGAGCAAAGCATAATGACAGGGAGAGCATATTCTATTCCTCGAAGTGCATGCATTGTGGAGTTTTTTGGATGGTAGTAATGGTCAGTTCATGTACAGAGCTTGGTAGATGGCTGGCGATATCCCCATGCTTTGTAACCAGACTGGACAGCAGTGCTGTTTTAACTGTTTGTTGGCTGCCATTAGAGTTAGCAGCTTTTAGGCAATAATTTCTTTTGGTGTTTCCTACTTCATCTTGTCATACCAGTCCACTGTTTGTGGGTAAAAGAATATTGCATTGCAACAGATTTAATCGCGCATGAACATAGCATGATTAGCAGTCCTGTGAGAGCCATGATTTTACTTTCAGCCCACAGTTTGGAATACTACAGATTCAGAGGCCCTAGTTGTTGGGCAAGGCAAGCTACCTCCTGTTTTGGTATTCCAGCGGCTTGCTGAGTTTCCAAGAGCAGTATTTGAAATCTGTCACTATTGGAGGGCTTTTGTTCCCTCCTCCTTAATTTAGTTACCCTCAAATCCTGCTCTAAGAGGTGGAGAGGGATGGATCCATATTGTTGACTGATATATGGAAATACTCTGTTGGGAAGGGCTAGCCCCCCCTAACAAGACTGACTGTTTTTGGGAAGGGTTGCTCTTAACTGCGCAGATTTCACAGGGTGTTTATACTTCTTTTCATGTTTCTGGTCTATTACACATAATGTTTGTGTTCTCCAGTAAATCCCTAAATAATGACATTTGAGTTTCAGATGTCAAGCATTCTAAAAAAAAAAAAAAAAAACAGTTACCAGAAACCCTGTTATTCTAACAACTTTTTAAGTTAATAAGGGCAATAGGTTTATAAGGTTTATAATTAACGCTGTATCTATTCTGGGTCTTCGTACATCCATTTTGTCAGGCTCTGTTCAGATTTCTTATTAGGAATTTGAGAGGTAGGCTTTGCTTCACACGCTTGGTCCAAGTTACATAAAACGGTGGTTTCTGGCAAATTATTGGGAACTTTTTAGACTGAAATCAGAGCAGTTGTAGTATGATAGGGAGTTACTGGGCTTGGGGCTGTAGGGCCCTTGGAGGCTAGCCAAGTTCAATCCTTATTGCTTTTGTCCAAGAGGGACTTAGTTGGAAACCTTGGGGTGAATTTACTGTTACCCATTCATTTGTTCAAATTGAGTTTGAAGAGGACCAATGAGGTGTTCTGTTGACATGTAGTGGAAGATTGTTCCAAAGGTGTGGTATCTGTCCCTAAAGCAGGTTCTACTAATGTATATCAGGTGTTGGTCTTTAGAGCAAGTACCATTTGTCTTGTACATTGGGATGATAGGAGGTGGTTTGGCATATGTATGACTGGTAAGAGTAGGTAGCATTTGATGGAGCAGTCTAAGTATGCGGATGTTTTGGGGATACGTGAGGAACTGCGTGCCTTGTTGGCTACACAGAAGTTATAAGGCAGGCATTGTTTTGGGATTCCTCACACATGTAGGGCATGTTTTAATTCTTTACCAGTTGCTAAGGTAACAGATGGGAAGTGAGCTTTGAGGGGAAGGCTACGGACAAGTAGTGGAATAAGGCTGTTAAGCTTCTTGAGCTACTGGACTGGCATGTTGGCCAGTTTACTCGGGTCATTTGAGGAGGGGTGATAAATTGGTGTACTGTTTTACCATTGTGGGGCCTTTTGGCACATTTCGGATGGATGGCCTTTCAGTGGATGGTTAGGGTAGTTCATAGAGATTTGCATTTGCTTGCAAATGTGACAGAAGGTGTTAGGGAGGGGGCATAATATGGGGGGAGTTGGTTTTTGGCTTGTTGGGTAGGGCATTGCCAGATGTGTTGCAGCTGCCTCTGGGAAGAATTTTGGTGGGATATTTAATTATTTGTCAGGCTGTGGAACAAGGTAGGGCAGTTCAGTTGGTTAAGGAGGATTTAGCTGAGAGTAGTATAGTGGCATGGGTGTCAAGGCTCTGTCAACTTACTAAATCTTGGTAGGAGGGTCATTGGTTTGAAGGGTTGGGGTAGGCCATTGCTAGAATGGTTAAATTTGGGTTGCAGGATTTTGGGGCAGCTGTTATAAGGAAGGCATATGGTAGGGCATTCCCGTAGTGATTAAATTTGTTGTGCAATTGCTTGTGGGAAGGAGTTTGCTGGGAAAGATTTGGTTATTTCTCTGGCTTGGGAACAAGGTAAGGCAGTTCAGTTGGTCAAGGATGAGTTAGCTGTGATTAGTATAGTTACACAGGTCACAAGTGTATTTCAACTTAATCATGGTCAGTGGTTCACTGGTTTCAAGAGTTGGGGTAGGTTTGATAGTATGGAGATTGACCGACATTGGCTATTGACAATTTAACTTGTGTTGGGAGGGCTGGATTTGGTAAAGGAGGTTTATTGGGTTACAGTTCATATGGCATTTTCTTTTATGGATGTATTGGAGTCATTTGGAGGGTGTTTGTCAGTCAGCAAATGCTACAATATCATTAAATGTTTTCTTGTTTATATCAGGAGTTGGTGAGATGGCAGGATTGCTATTTTGATTTGAAAGGAAATTTCATTTTGGACATTATGATGTACATTGGGTAGTAAAACAGGGCTGCAATTAGGCAGGATGGTGTGCAATTGTTCTTGTGTGGTTTTGCGTGGCATGTGTTTAGTGTATTGATGGTACTTTTGATAGGTAATGACCTGGGGATCATTGTGAAGCTAATATTGGTAGTTATTAAGTCAGAATTTAGATATTTACAGAGGTCATGCTAGATCATGAGGTTATGGTTTGTTACTTTAGCATTGGAGAGGGATCAGTGGTTTAAATTCAGCTGTTTAGGTAATTGTTGGCTGTGGCTATTTATGTGATAGGGTGATGGGAGGTGATGACGGACTCATTCTGGTTAGAGAAGATGGACTACACCGAATCATGTTTGGCTTAATGCCTTTTAATGGGCGGTTAGGTTGTTGGAAGTTTGGTAGGAGAGAGTGGGACTAGCCTTGTGAGGTTGGTTGGCAAAGAAGAGGGGCAGGCTTGACCTCTTCTGTTCCCCCTCTGGTGTTAATGGTCATTTTAGTGAGTTGGGAAAGGAAAGTGAGCAGTTGGACGCTGCTTGATAAGTAAGATAAGCGGGTGGAGGTGAGGACGCTGCTTATTTGGTTGGATGTTTAATGTATTAAATGGTAAATGAAGTGAGTGGTGGGATGCTGCTTCATAAGTAAAGTAAGCAAGTCGAGGTATGGATGCTGCTTACTGGGTCAGGATGAGCGAGGTCAGGCTGTCCTAGATAATATTACATGGATGTTTATGCTGTGATTAATATCAAATATAATATATTTCAGTTCTAATTAATAGGTATTGGTTATCAAAGATTATGTTTATGGAAGTTTAATAAAGGTCATCAAACGTCATTCGTTGTGATGTGTTTATTGAAGGGGACCAGGACAACTTAAGTTTTAGCTGTCTAAGTGGAGAGGCACTGTTTTTAAAGAGCAAGATAGATTGAAAGGGGTGGGCACTTTTGTATTCTGGTACTATGGAATACAGTGGAATGGCCAATAAATTTAAATAGTTGAAGAGGAGTGATTTCATAAAATGATAATTTTGAGCTTACTCACACCAGCCAGTCAAAGGAGAGAAGGAAGGAGATATATGGCCAAATTAACATAAGGGGCAGACAGCTAGAAAGACAGTGGTGTTTAAGAACACAACAGTAACAGGGTAGTAGGGTGGGAAAAATTCTGTCTGACTCACAAGAGACAAAGGTGTGGTTTCTTTTCAAGTTCTAAAATGCAATTAAAAGCAGAATACAAGAAACACAGTGTAAAGAAAACAAATCACAGTATACAAAATAGAAAAAGGCAGTAAAGTAGTACAAAATGCAAGAGATAAAAAACAAACTATCCTTTCCCTCACAGCAAGCTGTGGCAGAGTCTGGGTGAATTTTTCTAGTAAAGCCTTCATGGGCTCCTGTAATACCACATATTTTGGCCACAGTTAGGGCTACAACACCCCCATATCACAGAGGCAGATTTATATTTAATAATTTAGAAAATTCCAACAATGGGTAAGGGTTAACACAGTAGTGCAGCAATCAGCACTGCTGCCTTACAAATACTTGCTTCATCATTTCAATTCCAAGACAGGATGCTTTCTGGGGTGAGTTTTATGTCCACCTTATATCCATATGGGTTTTTTCTGGGGTCTGTCATTTCTTCCCACATCCTGAAGATGAGCTGAAAGGATAATTGCTGAAACTCTAAACTGTACTCTGTGTGTGTGTGTGTGTGTGTGTGTGTGTGTGTGTGTATGTGTTCACGTGTCCAGAAATGGACAGATATCCCACCAAGGCTTGGTTGATATTGAAAATGAATGAACATTAAGAAGTCATTATAACTTGACTCTTTAAATTTCAAAATCTTTTGCTGCTCTTCATCAGTCTTCCTTTAATACTCATCTTTTTTCAGCTAATGTCCCCCTTGCCTTGTTTTTGTGGTGACACTGTCACCTTGATAATGTAGAATAGATTTTCAGGAGTGCGTCATTACTTTTTATGCTTAGTTAATATTTGCTGTTATAATATTTGATAAACTCATGCACTGTCATCCAACTTCAGTTTTTATCAGATACTGTATTTCTCAAAACTATAAATGCCCTCATTTAGTAGATTCTTTCAGTTAAAAAAACATGAACTAAGTAGCAAATTAGTAGTAGATGATTTCAAACCGTGTCCTTTTAATATCTGTTCAGAAGGCTTTTTTCTGTGGCTGAGCAGTATATCAGAGATAGGAAGAGCTAAACTAAATAATTCAGTGCACTTTATACACAGTCCGATGATATGCAGTCCAGTGATATGCAGTCCAGTGATTGCAGTCAGGTGATACACAGTCCAGTGATATGCAGTCTGGTGATATGCAGTCCAGTGATATCCAGTCCAGTGATTATAGTCAGCTGATACGCAGTCCAGTGATTGCAGTCAGGTGTTCTGCAGTCCAGTGATATGCCACCCAGTGATATGCAGTCCAGTGATTGTAGTGAGCTGATATGCAGTCCAGTGATATGCAGTCCAGTGATACGCAGTCCAGTGATTGCAGTCAGGTGATACGCAGTCCAGTGATATGCACTCCAGTTAAATGCCATCCAGTGATATGCAGTCCAGTGATATGTACGCCAATGATTGCAATCAGCTGATACACAGCCCAATGATTGCAGTCAGGTGATATGCGGTCTAGTGATATGCAGTCCAGTGATTGTAATCAGGTGATACTCAGTCCAGTAATATGCAGTCAGGTGATACACAGTCCAATTAAGACAGGCATTTTATTTTCTTGAGTGTCAGATCAGGGAATGATGCATACAGAGCTATGGTTTACATATCAAAAATCTGATGAGTTAAAAACAGGCACAAAGGGAACAACAGCACCTGGGCAAATAGTAATTATTGGAAATGGGTTACCATTTACAACATGACATTTAGATATGCAAAACTGGTACATGTACACAAATAGTAACAACTCTGTTATGTCAAGTAGGTGTGGATAGGAAGACACAGAGCCCTGGCACATTGGGAGTGACACTCATTGTCACAAAGTCTTTGGGAGAGCAGTGAATCTGGTCAGTGGGCATAGAGTTTTGACTGACTGAAGGTGTATTTTATATGAGGGGTGTCTATAATTAAGGGAAAGTGACACCATTGTTCTTCTGAATTTGTATTTATTAATAACATCATGGTTACATTTTGATAAAATGTGATATGCTAGCTTAAAGAAAACATAATTTTGCAGACAAATGTTTTGGTGGTTTGATTTATATGTATCTGTAGTGCAAAAGTTGGTTTGATATTTATCCCTGCAACCGGAGCTTTTCCCTACTGTTTAAATACCCCTACACTTTATTTGATGCCAACATCAACACATCATTCATTTTTTATGGAAATGTCAGTTATTTTAACAAATTCAATGAATATATATATGTGTGTGTGTGTGTGTGTGTGTGTGTGTGTGTGTGTGTGTGTGTGTGTGTGTGTGTGTGTGTGTGAACCAGTGCTAAATGAGTGCTATGAAATCCATATGTATTGATATTAGCATGTGCAGGTCAAAGAAACAACTGTATATAAAATAAACATTATAGGAAAGGGAATGTAGAGAACTGATAAAGTACTGATAATCTCATAGTCATATCATGAACATTTGGCAAGATGAAAGTTTTAATTATACATTATACAAAGTCATAAAATATAAAACAGAAGAATAAAAAAACAAACACCAATATGGTCACAGTCCCCATACTGTGTATTTCTGTTTCTGACACAGTTAAGCATATTATGCATCTGACTGACGAGATGACTATGTTTCACTTTTATTTTTTGTTCTTCTGTTTTTACAATAGCTCTACAACAGTGATTCAATGAAGACTACATAACATCAAATAAACCATTTGTTTTATGTTACAAAAATACATTCAGTAACTAATGTAATACAGGTAAAAGGTGCAGATATTGTATTCTCATGTATTCAGCTTGTACATGCAGGGAAAGTATTACAGTGACCTTTTACTGTGGCCTAATTCAGTGTTCATATATTACTACAAGCAACTATAACAAATTGTAATGCATACTGTATCTGATGTAGCCAAAATAATGCAAATCATCCCATCCCAAAATATTCTGTACTCTGTGTCTTCTGAAAAGTACCTAATTTTAAGTTATTTAATGCCCGCATGTTGCTCTCAGAATGTAATACATTATGTCAAAATACAATATGGTCTTGAGTAAAACACCTACCTATTTTTTTAAAAATCCGTTTGATAACTTTGTTATTATATATTTGTTAGTTTTTGTTGTATTCGTCCATGTCTTCCTGTGGAGCTTTTCTCCCCGGGCCTCTACTGAAAATGGAAATATATCCAGTTAGACCAGCCCGGTTAACAAATGTAAAATAAATAAATAATAAAATAATAATATTACCTTGCAGCTCAGAAAATATGCACATGCATATGCACACACACATACACACACACACACACACACACACACACACACACACACACACACACACACACACACACACACGCACACACACGCACACGCACATACATGCACGCACACATGCACACACACACACACGCACACACACGCGCGTGCACGCACATGCACATACACAAATTTTAATGAATAAAGAGACTTTGAGTCTGTCTTGCTTTCAATAAAGCCACAAAACTTTCTCATGTTGTTTCTAATACTGCAGTGTTGATGGTATCAGTATATATAACTTTGACTTTTAATCAGGGGTGGGGATTATCATTGTTTGTCTTTGTTTGTCTTTTCGGCTTTTCCCGGTTAGGGGTCGCCACAGTGGAACTCCGGTCCGCTAATGATTGGCAGTAGATTTTTTTTTATGGTGCCAAGTTGCCAGCCCGATGGCCAACCTTCAGCGAAGGCATGCCTTTTCACGCATGTCTTTCGGAGGCCACTTGACCGTGAGGAGGACATGCAGACTCCACACATTGGTCTATTCTACTTTAACAGGAGTGGAATATATCCTCTGCTGTATTTTCTGACCCTGATTTGCATTTATCTTTTCATACTGAGCTTCTGTGACCTTGAATGAAAGACATTTACCACATACAGGAAAAGGAGACCACAGAAACTTACATCATCATTATTGATACAGCTGCAGGTACAGGCTGTATTTCACACTTGTGCTAGTTGTACTTATTACACTGACATTAACAGATGGGAATGGATAACATTGGTTTGTTTATCCTTCATATGTATAATACTGCACAAATGGAGACACAGAAGCACACATAGCTTATAATGGAAAAAGACATCAAGGCTATTTTCATGTGCAATACCCAGTGACAGCTGTGTTCCAGGGCACAAGCCCTAACAGGGATTGGTGTGTCCAAGCTGAAAATACGCTATAAACATACCTCTCAACTGTCCAGATTTTTGAAGAATGTCATGATTTTTCCATTATATTTCTGATCCGTTCCTCATAAATTGTTGGTTTTCTGGCAAATCATCACTAAATAATGACGTACATTTCAGTTTCGGACTTCACGTCCTTCAAAAATGCATTCTAATGTATAGCCTATTATTCTAACAACTTTTTAATGCCTTTAATAGCAATGTTTAAAATTTGGACATTTTTCTTCCCTTTGTCAAAATTTCTTGCACAAAAAGATTGAGAGGTGTGATAATATAATAGGCTGCTTGTAATAATTCATGGAGATAATGCAGGCAGGGTTGGGATGGGAAGATGTAGGATGAAAGAGGAAAAGAAGCCAAATAAAATGGGAAAATATTAAGAGGTTGGGTAGGGAGAATATATGAGTTGGAGAGAGAACAGCTCAAACAGTAATTCAGAGATTGATGAAAACAAGGATAAAATAATCTAGGAAGCGGGAGTAAGACTCTGTGGGAAGAAATGTTGGGCATGATGTATTATTGAATAAGGTGGGTCCAGCGGAGATGGTTATGTCAGATTAGTGCACAGATGGAACAGAACTCCATTAAGGGTACAGGAAGAGGGATATGCTCAGACAGCTTACTGCTAGTGGTGTCCATACCTCTTAAATGTATAGATTTTTGCAGAATGTCCAGAATTTTGCCTTATTAGTCTGTTCCTTATAAAATTTGTGATTATTTTTGGCAAATCACTGGCATGATCTGAGGATTGAAATCACTAAATCATAATATAGATTTGTGTTTCAGACTTCATATCCTTCAGAAAAATGCATGCGAAGACAAATTCTGTTATTCTAGAAACTTTCTAAGTTTATAAGAGCAATATTTTAAATCTATCTGTATTTTTGGGCCTTTCTCCCCCCATTCTCTGAGGCTTTGCCCAGATTTTTTGTGCTAAGATGTTGAGAGGTATAGTGGTATGATACGACAAATAGGTAGTGGGCATGTGCGGAAAGTAAACAGCTATGGGAAACAGCTAAAAGAATTTAGAGTAAAATAATGCATAAGAAGGTTCCAGATTCATGACAATTCTGTCTGTCTGGAGTTAAAACAAGTAGGAAATAGCATGAAGAAGAAGTGTTGGAATTACAGCTAGCAATGGGGAAGTTAAGGAGGAAAGCAGAGAGAGAACCTGGGATGAAAGGAATATAGAAATACACAAAAGAAACTAGATGAATAAGGTGGGCCTAGAAAATAGCAGACAGATGATGTAAGAAATGGAAGAAGAGAGGGGGAGCCCAATGGAAGAGTGAACAGAGGAAATAAAAATTGGGGAAAGAAAATCTGGTGGCAATCATAAATTTGAGAGAATAATTAAGGGATAAGATGTAGATAAGGTAAACAAAGGAAGATGCAATAAACCAAATATCAGTAGTTGGGAAAAAGAGTTTGAAAAGTGAGAGAATGTGTTGCCACAAGGAGGAGGGGAGCTTGAAAAGGTTATAACAGAAAATAAAAGGAAGGTAATAAGGAACGTGATTAAAGTTTCTGAGTATTGTTTATGGAAACTATGCTGTAATAAAGTGAAAATATTAAAAGTGTGTAGAAAAATGTAGGAACCAATACAAATTATAAAGATAAAAGAGAAGATAAAACCTATAACACAAATTGTTCCCATCAGTTGCACTCCCATGGCATCCTGTGTGGTTTCTGAGATACCTCTTTGTTTCCTCTAGTCACTAGACATGCTATTTGGAATAAGATGTTCTGCAGGATATGCTTTTTGGGGTTTTGCAACCCATTTTTAGTATTTCATTAATGACATCAAAACATGCATTGTGTCTTTAAAGTTTGAGCTCTCATTCAGCATTTAATTGCTTAATTGCTTAATTAACTTGTATTAAAATCCTGATTGAGCTTTCTTAGGGTATTTAAACTCACTGCTCTACTGTTAAAATAGATCTGAAGAAGCGTGTGTTAAAACACAAACCCAGGTATTGCCATGGAGATTCTTGATATAACCATCGAAGGCCTTGTGATTATCTTTAGTATCTTCTTCTGCAATCATGTTTTCGTAGCTAGCTTTAGAGGATTTGATGAGGGATCTTAACTTTTTGTTGAGGCTAATAAGGGAGTTTTTCCAGTCTTGGGACTTCACCTTTTTGTGCAACAGTGTATTTCTCCTGTTGTAGAGTTGCTTATGGCAGGGGACCACCAGACTGGCTTCCTTTGTTTGGAGGAAAGTGTCTTGGCTCTGTTTGGTATGGCCAGTTCCATACATTTGTGTATGTGTCCGTACAATGCATTGATGTATGATTCTGCAATCATGCACTCATTCTCCATCTGCATGGGTGTCATGAAGTTAGCCACCTCTGTTTTTAGGAGTCAAAAGTTAGTTTTGGAGAAGTTTTTCACTGTGGTTACATTTGCGGAGTATGAGTGGGATGCGGCTATCCATGGTGATTAGCCTGTGGTCAGACCTAACCAGGGAGGAATTGACTGTTGGTGTATAGCAACAGTCACCCATGTTAGTGATAACCAGGTCAAGGATGTTTCTCCCTCTAGTGGGGGTAAGAATGAGCTGGTCAAGGGCATTGGAATTAATGAATTCCAGGAAACATTGGGCAAGTGTATTAGTACATAAGTAGTTTTCCCAGTTAATGGAGGGGTAGTTAAAATCACCCAGTATGAGGGTGTTGGGTAGGACCCTAATATTTTCCAGGGTGCTTAGGAATGTGGAATGAGAGTCTTGGGACATGGGTGGGAAACTATAGTAGGCTATGGCCTGAATCGCTGTCTTACCCAATGTTAGTTGTACCTGAAGTATCACTGTTGCTTTATGTTGGGCTACCAGTCTGGAGGTGTGCATATCCTTTATGAATATGGAGACACCACCACCTTTGGAACTTCGGTCCAAGTTTTGGGGCCGAAAGGTGTGGAATGAATTATAGCCTGGTAGCACAGGGGTGGTTTCTGCTGCCTTGAACCAGGTCGCACAAACATCAATGTTCTCCATTTTAAGGAGTGCTTTGAGTGAATGCATCTTGAGATTTAGACTTCTAACACTTAGCAGCATGACCCTCAGATTGCATTTATTTATAGTAGTTAAGGTGGTAATTTGGTTCTTGGAACATCACCTAAAAAAGGCACAATAGGGGTGGCAAGAGCCCTGGCCAGTATACAGAATCCTGGGAGTGACAGGTGCAGGCCATCTCTGGCAAAGCATTGAGGTCTGCCAATCATGTCATCTCAAGCAGACAGATACTGGATCCCCTTAGAATGACACCAGAAACTTAGCCAGTTGTTGAAGTCAATCATTTTCTGCTCGTACTGTGGTATAATTCTGTGTGACGGTAGGATGCTGCACAGGGCTAGGGTCATACCAGCCTGGTCCACATGATCCAAGAGCTCTTCCATGTCTCTTTTCATGCAGTCCAGGGAGGTCTCAGGTCATTCACACCAACATGAACAATGACATTTGTACTTGCTGTGGAGTGACCTGAGTGCATGTGTTATGTGATGGATCCTGGCACCCGACAGGGAGCTGACTGTTATCTTCTCTGTGTTTAACCTAGTGAGTGGGACATCTGGGTGCCTCACAACAGAGTCACCTGTAGCGTATTGGGCATGCTGTTTTGCCTTAGGGGCTTTGGTTGAGTGGCACACAGTTTAGGTGAGCTATGTGTCTCGTGATTTGTGCAATGCTGTGGTGTTCGAGTGTGTTTCTGCCTTGGAGGTCTCTGTTGTTTGGACAGACTTCTATTGAGAGCCTCCATGAAGGTGGGTGTGTGGCTTCTATTTTTATGTGAGAGCTGTGACGGTATATGTTCTGGAGGGCTATGTGCTCCATGTAGTGTGGTGCAAGTGTTGACTCCGCTTGACCAGCTATTCCAGTCTTGGCTGGAGAGTGCTTTGCTTCCAGTTTGGATGTATAAGTACATCTCTCACAAGTTTGAATGTTGGGAGGTAAGAGGAGAGAGCTGTCAGTGTACATGAGGCAGTTGCTACGTTGCCTCAAAATGCCCAAGTTCACCAGGTTAATAGGAGAAAGTACAGGGAACTGACCTTTAGGCATGCCTGGAGGGGTGGGTATTATGAATACATACTGGATTTGTTTTCTTATAGAATATTTAGTGCTGGTAGCACTTATGTGTGCTAAAATAATTGCTACAGGGAGTCTGGTAATGTGCTAGCCAAATAAGTTAAATTGCGAGAGGGAAGAGAACTAGCAAGATCTAAGGGAAAAATTCTGGCACCGGTAATAGTTTACCCTAGCTTAGTGGCACTGCACGGTACAGAAACCCACACAAACACTGGCTTTTAAGGGAGAAAGTTAAAAGAGATAGAAATGCTGCCCAAACAGCCAATAAGCTACAATTTCAGAGCTAGAAACCACTCCTCTTGTGCTAGATAAGCTTACCCAGTGCTTACCAGAAAGGCTTCCTTCTATCACACAAAGGCCTGGGGAACTAAGAAACTACAATACAGTCCTGAATACAGCATATCTGTATCTGAATTATTCTAGTTATTGAAAAAGGTGGGAAAACAAAGCAAATAAGCTGGAACTTTTTTTTTTTTTTAGCACAGAAAATAGAGTTAACACGGCAATTAAATCACTTTAAAACAGCACAGGCTAGAACACTTGAGTGTGTAGCTAAAATACAGTAAATGCAGTTGAATTAAATGCAATATAGTAAAAAAATGACAAATTAAGTGCAGTAAGCAGTATATTCAAGAATACGTAAAGCGGAGATACTTAAAGTCTCTCAAAGTCTCTCTCTTTCTCCTTTCTGCTGCTCTTGTAGGCTTGCAGGATGCCTAAACAGGATCCACAGAGCTTAAACAAGCACAAATCCACTCAAACATGGGCTTTTAAGGCAGAAAGTTAAAAGGGATAGAAATGCTGCCCAAACGACCAATAAGCTACAATGTCAGAGCTAGAAACTACTCCTCTTGCACTAGATAGGCTGCTCGGTGCTTACCACTCCCATTGATAAGCAGAAAGGCTTCCTACTATCACAGAAAGGCCTGGGGAATTCAAAAACTGCAATACAGTCCTGAATACAGCAAATCTGCATCCAGGCTATTCTAGTTACAGAAAAAGATGGGAAGACAAGCTAGAACTTTTTTTTTTTTTAGCACAGAAAATAGAGTTAAAACGGCAATTAAATCACTTAAAAACACAGTGCAGGCTAGCCACTTAAGTGTGTAGCTGAAATACAGTAAATGCAGTTGAATTAAATGCAATATAGTAAAAAAATGACTTAAAGTGCAGTAAGCAGTATATTCAAGAATAAGTAAAGCAGAGATACTTAAAGTCTCTCAAAGTCTTTCTTTCTCCTTTCTGCTGCTCTTGTAGGCTTGCAGGATGCCAAAACAGGATTCGTGGAGCTTAAACAAGTGCAAACCCACTCAAACATGGGCTTTTAAGGCAGAAAGTTAAAAGGGAGAGAAATGCTGCCCAAACGACCAATAAGCTACAATTTCAGAGCTAGAAACCACTCCTCTTGCACTAGATAGGCTACTCGGTGCTTACCACTGCCATTGATAAGCAGAAAGGCTTCCTTCTATCACAGAAAGGCCTGGGGAACTTAGGAGCTACAATACAGTCCTGAATACAGCAAATCTGTATCCGGACTATTCTAGTTACAGAAAAAGATGGGAAAACAAGCAAACAAGCTAGAACTTTTTGGGTTATCTTTTTGTTTTTGCACAGAAAATAGTTAAAATATGGCAATTAAATCACTTTAAAACACAGCACAGGCTAGAACACTTGATTGTGTAGCTAAAATACAGTAAATGCAGTTGAATTAAATGCAATATAGTAAAAAAATGACTTAAATAAAGTGCAGTAAGCAGTATATTTAAGAATAAGTAAAGTGGAGATATTTAAAGTCTCTCAAACTCTCTCTTTCTCCTTTCTGCTGCTCTTGTAGGCTTGCAGGATGCCAAAACAGGATCCACGGAGCTTAAACAACTGCAAACCCATGCAAACATGGGCTTTTAAGGCAGAAAGTTATAAGGGATAGAAATGCTGCCCAAACGACCAATAAGCTACAATTTCATAGCTAGAAACGACTCTTCTTGCACTAGATAGGCTACTCGGTGTTTACCACTCCCATTGATAAGCAAAAAGGTTTCCTTCTATCACAGAAAGGCCCGGGTAATTCAGAAACTACAATACAGTCCTGAATACAGAAAAGCTGTATCCAGACTATTCTAGTTACAGAAAAATGTGGGAAAACAAGCCAGAATTTTTTTTTTTCTTAGCACAAAAAATAGAGTTAAAATGAGTGTGTAGCTAAAATGCAGTAAATGCAGTTGAATTAAATGCAATATAGTAAAAAAATGACCAAGTGCAGTAAGCAGTATATTCAAGAATAAGTAAAGTAGAGATACTTAAAGTCTCTCAAAGTCTTTCTTTCTCCTTTCTGCTGCTCTTGTAGGCTTGCAGGATGCCAGAACAGGATCCGTGGAGCTTAGACAAGCACAAACCCATGCAAACATGGACTTTTAAGGCAGAAAGTTAAAAGGGATAAAAATGCTGTCCAAATGACCAATAAGCTACAATTTCAGAGCTAGAAATGACTCCTCTTGTGCTAGATAGGCTACCCAGTGCTTACCACTCCCACTGATATAATCTAATAACTGTTTTTCCTTTTTCTTTATAGGCGATGTATACATATATAGCTACAAGTCTATAAAGTTGTTCTTGCCACTTTAAATCCACAGTATTAAGTCTCACCATTTTAACCGTTACATCTAGAATTTTTACTGCCTTTCTACATCGAATCTCTATTCCTGTGCAGCACTCATTACCAAAATTCCATATTATCTTTCCAGTCCATATTTTTTCTGTTTTTAATCTTTCTTCATTTAAGGACCATGTATCTTCTAAGAATCTTATGTCTACAGCACATTTTTATACCATTCTAGAATTGTTATTCTTCTATTTGATTTTATATTATTAACATTTCCTGAAAGCATCTTTAAATTATTCTTCATTTCTTTTTTTTCTCTATTTTGAGTTTGTACTTTTAAATTTCCTTTTTCTGTCTCTAACTTTTTTACCAGTAGACCTCTTTTTACCTTTTACTGCTTTGCAACCTATGTCTTCCTCATCACAAACTTCAGAATCTAGTTTTATCTCATCTTCATCCTCTTTTGTTCATTACCATCTTTTTTTCTAAATTATTCTTCATTATTGCTTTTATTTCTTCTTTATTTTGTTCTTTATCCTGCATTTTATGTTTCCTATTTGGTTCATTATCTTTTTCTTTACAATCCAACCAGGCATGTCTAGTTTTTTCTTTACATCATACCGTTTTCCCACATATGTAACATTTCTTTTTATCACCAAGCATCCTTTTCTACACCCAAAATATATTCTTGGCTGTCCCCAATATTTTAACACACCTTTGTTACCTTCAACAGTTATAACGCTTGGGATATGTATAATTTTTTTATCATTTTCCATTTTCATATAAACATTACAATCCCATCCCCAGGCCTTAATTCCCTATTTTCAAAAACTTTAGAAATGTCCATCATTTCTTTACAACTGCATTTTAAATGCTTTTTAAAATCTCTCTTTCAATTTCTGTCCAAAATTGTATATGTATTTTCTTTTTTGTTTCTCTGAAAAAAGGCTTTAACTGCATATTCATTCCATGGGTTATCATTCTGTCTTTTCTCATATTCACACAAAATTTTCAACATACTTTGCAAAGTCTCAAAAATAATGTCACAAAATGGCTCTAAATTTATCAAAATAAAGGCTCTTTACCTCATGTGTTTTGATACCTAACGGAAGTATGACTGTGTCCCATACGTCATATCTGTCCATTTCTGTGTTCCTTTTACTTTGGACCCATACAACAAACCTTTTGGTGTTGTCTTCTTTTTTTCTCTTTCTGTTCTCCATTCTGGCTAGCTACTGTCTCTGCATATGTTTTTCTTTTAGGCTACCCTTCTTTCTTAATGATACTGTCCACTCTTTCTCTCTCAATCCTATTTATTATGTCTCTTCATGAGACATCATTTTCTGGCTCACTTTGAACTATCATTTCATTTAATCTATCATACTGCAAGCCTCCTGATTAGAGCATTGTAACAGTACATACTTTTTCTATATTTTGTACATCCTGATTTAATTTTCTATAAACTCTTTGTAGATGACATAGTATTGTTATGGACAGGAGATAGAAGTGCATTGGAAATGTTTGTTGAAAACCCATGTAGTACTACTGAGTTTCTTTGCTTTGACATGTGCTGCTCGAGCAATGAGATAAATTTCTTAGATATGAAGTTGTTTAAAATTAATAATCAAATACAAACTACAATTTTTAGTAAGGCTGTACAAACTACCCGATATGTCCATAACTCTAGTATGCATCCGAAGCATGTGTACAAAGGTATAGTAAAGAGCCAGTTCTTAAGGGCCAGCTGGCTTAATGCTACAGATGAAGGGTTTTTATCAGAAGTTCAAGCATGTCAAATGATTTCATGCATAGAGGTTACAGTAGGTCCCTTTCAACAAATACAGTTGAAGATGTTAAGTTAGAGCATTATAGTTCAGCTCAATCATATCTGTATAACGCTATGGATACATCTGGGGATCCTAGAATCATTAACCACCCTAAGGAATATAACATAGGATATGTTATGAAATTTAATAGGCACTCATCACAGATTAGGAATATTATTGAGAGAAATTGGACCATCCTGAATTCTGACCATGATGTCAAGAATATAGTAGGTGATAAACCATTTTTTGTATACAAGAAAGAAAAAATCTGAAACAACTGTTATGCTACAAAGATCTTAAGACAGACCTTAAAGGGGCAGCTGTTCATAGGTGTGTACTAGGCTAAAGACCCTGGAGCCTTTATAAACCTAGCCCATAGGATTACCCTGACATTGTGCCACCCGACCTTATTTCCCAGTGCCTCTGTCAAGTAGAGCCACTGGAGTGATCCCCAGGGTGAATTTTCTATTTCCCATCCACACATCAAGGTTTCTCTTTAAGAGGGCCAGTGAGGTGCTCTGTTTGACATATATGGGAAGTCTATTCCATAGCGAGAGCAGTCTCTGGGTTATGAACCTGTCCCTCCAGCATGTTCTGTTGGTTGTGGTAATGAGGTTGAAGTCACTGGAGTGTGTGGTGCAGAGGGATTAGGATTTGTTTAGATGTAGCATTTCTAATAGAGCTGGATCAGACATGGCTTTGTATGTCAAGCAAAGATCGCCTCTAAGTAGGCGATATGAGACAGAGAATAATTGGAGTTTTTTGAGTCTGTCCATATAGGACAAGTGTTTAAGGCCTAGGATCCTCTTTGTGAGGTACTTTTGCAGCCTCTCAAGTTGTTGCAGGTGTTTAGTGAGGTACATGCCAAATGAAGCATTGTACTTGATGACTGGTCTAATGATGGAAGAGTAGAGGGAGACAATGACCTCTTTCTTCCTGAATGCAAAATGCTTAGTAATGAGATGTGCCACATAGAAGGACTTTTTGACCACAGTGGCAATGTGGTGGTCAAAAGAGAGGCTGCTGTCAACCTGTGTTCCCAGATCTCTTATAACACCTTCTGTGTTCAGTGGACTATCATCGATGTGGTAATTCATGGGAAGTGGGTTTTTCGTAAAGGGGATGATGGCACATTTTTTGGCATTGAGCTTAAGGCCGTGGTTCTGACACCAGTCGTTGGTCACAGTGAGGCCTTTCTGTAGGATGTCGACATCACTAGGGGAGCTAATAATAGCTCCCAACTTGCAATCGTCTGTGAACTTTGTCAGCCAGAGACCCTTTATGTTGTCCTGGACTTCAGAGAAGTAGATACCAAACAGGAGGGGACCCAGGACCGATCCCTGTGGAACTCCACTCACGACTGGTCGGCAGTCTGACTTGGTTAGTCATAGGAGTACCATTCCTTGTTACAATTGTATATATTGTAAGTTTATTAACACATATATTGAATTTATACAATCTCACATAGTAAATTTGTTTTCAAGACCTTTGGCACATGCAACACTGAGAATATTGTTTATTTGGTGAACTGTGTAAAATGTTCCAGTTTTCACATAGGAAAAAACAACTGTAAGTTTAAAGAAAGGATATCCTCGCATATTTCAGAAATTCGTAGGAAAGTTGACACAAATGCTTTGAGTCAACATATCATGCAACAAGGTAATGACCGCACTTTTAAATTTAGGATATTACAGAGGATTTACAAAAACAAGAGAGGTGGCAATATTATTAATATGACAGAACTGGCAGAGTATAGATGGATCGACTTTTTTAGGGCTGATATGCCCCCAGGGCTTAACAAAGTGAATTGTATTAAGCCCATTTTAAAGTTTAAACAATTTTATGTATGATGTTTTATCTCTTTAATGAGCTATTTAAATGTTTAATTGTTTTATTAGTCTATGGATGTAATTGGCTGGCAGTGTATATTTATTGCACAGGTGCTTTGCGGGCCTGTATGTGTTTGACAAAGAGTCTGTACTTGAAACCTTATATTAAACTTCCTTTGTGGACTTTTGGATTCTGGATTATTTGTCTTTGGAGTCTTTTTCTATATTCTCTGTCAGCTCAAAAACTCATTCAGAAAAAAAACAGTTTCTGAATCCTTCAAGCTATTATCTACTTTGCTTTTAGAGGTGGAATTCACCTCTGCTCAAACAGGCAAATGCCTGCATCTCAGTCAGTGTCTTGCCAGCCACCACTGTGCAAGGAATGGGACACGCACATATACTCACGCAAAGTCATTCGTAAGTAAAACCTACTGAGTAGGGGAAATTCCCCTGATGCTCTGGCTAAATTTACCCTATGAGTAAAATATCACCTTGGGTCTCCCCTGAAAAAAAGCAAAACTAACCTAGTGTAAGTAATCCAGAAAATAAAGGGCAAATAAATAAAGACAAATTAATTTGATCTGAAAATCCTAGTCTATGTAACGTTTCTGTACTGGCATGTATGAACAACATTAAACATACTCTCTTATGGTATGTTTTAGCTATTACAGGAAAGATAATAAACAACTGCTTGAAAACCTTTAAAAGCAAAGTTCAGACATTTCTTTTCTCCAGTTATAAACATCCACAATAATGAAAATGATATCATAAAGTCGATATGTAGGGCAAAATGTACATTTTAATTTCTGAACAAAACTTTCTTTTCTTTTGAGTAAGTATGGACATGATATCTCATTAAATCATTGACAGAAAATTTTAAACTGAATACTTTGTTTATGAGCAAGCAAGATTATGTTATGTTATTATGTTAATAAATAGCAGATAATAGGAAAACGTTTAGAATGTAGTGTAAATAAATGTTAATTTTTTTAAGCATTTATATTCGGAAACTTGAATTGAGAATTAATTCTTTGTTGCTTTATCTGAATTGTTAGGTTGTATTAATTTGTATATGAATATGCATTGAATTTAAAGATGCATTATGACTTCTCAAATAATCAGAATTTTATAAGATAAAGAAATAACCAGGTATGTTGTCTGGTCTTTGAGAATTTGAATTTCTAATTTCATTTGTGGCAGTAATTTTCATACCTGTAAACATATAAGGGATGTCTTTCCTTGTAAACATAGCATGCTGGCATGACCTCACTTATTGTAAAGTTTAAAGAAAAGTTTTTCTGCAGTTGATTTGACCATGTCCTGCTAGACAGGCTGTTTAATGATAACAGGTTATATTCAGAATTTTTCTGTTTCAGTTTTGTGATATAATTAATGATCACAGTATTATTTTTTTTCAGTAATGGTAAAACAATAGAAAAATAATATCTTGAGGTCATACACGTCCTTCTGGAAAGGGAATAAATATCCAGTGCCTCACCACTGCATATTCTCTTTAAACCTACATTTTCAGGTATGTTGTATAGTCAAATACAGTTTTGCTTACTTTTTGCAGTATAGTTTAGTAGATTTTTTTTTTAAATTTTTAACAGCTTTATTGAATTACTACTAAGACATAGGCAAACATATTTATAAAACAAAACAAGCTTTATTTAATATATTCCCAATGACAAACATTGTGCATCACATATATTATTTTGTATATTCATCATCAATTCAACATTATACAAACTGATCAATTGCTGCCTTCCCTTAAACCTCACTCTTCCTCTAAAACATTATTCTGCATGCTTTATTTCCACAATTTCCTTTTTTGTATATAATTTGCTCCTACCCTGTTAAAGATCACACTTCCAGTTCTTTTATCTCTACTACAATATTCGATACTTCAAATACAGTTGGTTTAGACATAGACTTCCATTTTCTAGTAATTGTTTTTGACAGCCACCAAAATTATACCTAACAATGACTTACTATTGTCTAGGCTATTCAGATCCTGTAGCCTGGCTCAAATTTTCACACACTCATAGATTCTCAAATTGTTACTAGGGTGCCAACCCATGGGGATTTTCTAAGCCTAGCCAAGTTTTCTGAACTAAATAATGATGTCTTGTATCTGAACAGGACACTGAAAGCCAGGAATTTATATTATACCTCTGTCCATAAGGGAGATGGGTGCCAGGCCCAGTGTAAAGTTCCTATTCCTGATCCACTGGTAAATTGGGTAATAGACAATCTCAGCTTCACATGGATGGGTGAGGCAGTCTCTGGGACACATATCTGTCCCTCTAGCTTGTTATGTTTAAGTCATAGACAATATTCAGGGCCCTAGACCTTGTATTTCTGATATTCTTTGCCCTACAAGTATGTAGGAGATTAATAAGTGCGGGGTTTGTGGATGCCTTGTCAGCCAGGCATACATCACCTATCAGCAATCTGTAGGAGACTGAGAAGAGGGGAAGGGCTTTAAGGCACTCTGTACAAGGCAGGTTTGTTATGCCTTGTATTCTTCTTGTAAGGAGCCTCTGAGGTTGCTGTAGTTGCTGTATATGCCTGGTCAGGTACATAACAAGGGAGCATTACACTCTATTATTGGTCTGATAAGGAGCATTGTACTGTATGATTGGCCTGATAAGGGCAGAGTATAAGTATTTTCTTAGTATACATGGATGTGCTTCCTAATATTTCTGACAGAGTACTTTATAGGGAATTTTTAAAGACTGCCAAATCATTGCACTCTCAAACATATATTCTCATTTACCTCTTGCTACTCTACCACATCTTCATCATTTGTCATCTACCTGTGGGCAAATTCTTTGGAGTCTGCTTGTTGTATAAAATACCTATGCAAACACTATCAAGCAAAAATTCAAAATATTCTAGGCTTTGTTGCATGTTTGGGAGCCATATATATGCCCTCCTATTGTTTCCTTGTGAATTGTTTATCTCTTCTCTCTTCCCAATATTTTCTAACATCCTCTGATTTATTCCTATAATTATTGTGCATTATTTTATATGCACTACTAATTATCCTTTTTTGACAGCAGCTTCTGTTCTAGAGTCAACTAAATACTATACCAGAGCAAGCCTTTCATGCAGGATTTCCCTATGCCTTCCTCTTTGCCTATACACAGATATCAGTCTCTGACAGTCTCCAGCATGCAGTCCAAATGTCTTCTTGTCTTCTGCTACTTTCCCCTCCTCTAGATATTTGCCCCCAAAATTTTGGTTCCTTTTCCAGTTTTCTCCAGTAAATTCCAGCCATCTCTTATCTATTCTCTATACCCCTAATTTCAGTCTTCCCTACCTACAAAATCTCATTTCTCAATTCTTGTGTTGACTTAGTTCTTAGAATACTTTCTACAAATTTATGAATACAATATTTGGTGTGACTGCTGTTATTCTCCTTAAGGATCTGTATCCAAAACTCTACTCTTTCTTTATTTCTTGAATTTTCCCCTGCCTCATCATCATCCCGTTCCATTAAATTATAGCTTTCTGCTTGTGTTATGTATATGAGCCTTAACTATGTAGCTCTAAAATATACACTCAAATCAGGTAATCCTAATAATATTTTTCTGTTGGAAAGATCAGTTTGTCCCACTTGGATCTTGCTCTTTTCCACTCCCAGATAAACTCCTTCAACTCTTTATTAATTACTGTCTTCAACTTCTGCCCTGGTTGATAAAAATATGCCTGATTTGTATCTACAATTAAGCAGACTAAAAACATATTCAGTATTCACTAATTGTAACTTGCTATTCATATCCATACGCAAGAGCTTCCAGTTTCTCATATTTTATCTTTTGTTTAGTCTCTTCCCACATATCCTTAGCTGCCATAACAGGATCCTTTTTTAATCCATACTGCTTGATACTTAATTTTATTGTGGCCCCATAAATATGGGTATTGCTAGACCAATTCATGTGTCTGTGCATAATTTACAGTTATAACCTTTGCCTTATCTTCCAAAAGGAATTGAAATTTTTTCAAGATGTTCCACAATACTGAGGTGTCCTTTTTTAGTTTTATGAGGTACAAAATAATATTGTATGCAGATAAAGTCAACTTTTCTTGATTAGCATACCAAGTATATCCTTGAATTTCGGAGTCCCTTATTTTCTTTGCCAATGGCTGTAAATATAAAGCAAATAACAAAAGGGAGAGATGACAACCTATGTGGGTTCTCTGGTCAGAAACAACTTGTCAGAAATTAATCCCCACCTTAATCTTGCCTCTGATGCCTCCTATATTTTCATAATTAACTTTATTATTGTATCAGGGAATGCAATACTTCCATTGCCCTACTCATAAAGTCCCAGCTTACTTTGTCAAATGCTTTCTCTGCATCAAGACCCACCAACAACAGTGGTATTTTCTTACATTCTGCTTCCTTCCAGATCATCATTGTTATATTAATGTCAAATATTTGCCTCCCCTGCACAAAACCACACTGATTCATATCTTCCAGTTTTGGTACCACATTTGACATAAATACTTTATAATCATGATCTAAAATGAAATGAGTCTATATGAAGCTGGGTCTGATGGGTATTTACCATCTTTAGGTATCACAACCTGCACAGCTTTCTTCCAGGATGCCGGTGCTTTCCCAACTTTTAAAATACTAATAAGCAAAATGTTTCAGATCTTTATCACTTTCTTCCATCCTAGCTTACAAACTTCCACAGGAATACCATCTACTCCTTGAGACGTTCCCACAAATTGATTGTATGTCACTGTTTTTATCTTATCACCTCCTATCTTGACTGTTAATTTTTGAGCCTCATCTACCTCCAACCATGACATACTTAAGTCTTCCATAAATGTTTCCATTTGAGCTCTTTCTTGATTTCTATATTTTCTGCTTTATGCAAATTTTATAACTTTTCTGAATATCTCTAATTCCTCTACAGGATTTCTGGGTATTTTTCTTGTTATAGATTTACTTATTTTGGCAACAACCCTTTCCACTTTCTATTGCCTAAGACATTGTGTTAAACGTTTTTGTGCTCTGGAATTATTTTCAAATCACTGGTGCTATAAAAGCTATCTTTCTAAACTCATGCATATCATCCATAAAAACAGTTTGCATGTATTCAGAAAACATTAACTTTTAGCCTACAAAGTGCTCTGACTTTTATTACCATCTTGTCTCCATGGAAACCTAAGAATAAAATGTATATGTGCCCTCAGTTACAGACTTCTCAAACTGATCATTTGTTTGCTAAAGGAAAACTTTTCATCACTTCAGTGTTCTTGAGTGCACACATACACACACAAAAACCTTTATTAGATTAAGCCAAGAGCCTTAATCTGGACATTCACCTATGCAAACGTAAGAGAAACATATAAATAATACATATAATGTGCACTTTTTCACCCCATTTTCCACCTCAATAGCCTAAGATTATGGCATATTAACGTAAATATGCTTTTGCTCAGCTTTTCTTCTCCTTTTACATTGTAATTCCTAAATTTCTTAAAATTAAAAAAAAGAAGAAAAAAGCACTTGCTTACTTTAGTATCTTTTTCACATACAATAACTGATAATGCTCTACTATATAACATGCAATTTATATCATGAAATGTTTTTAAACACTAAGGACAAAAATTGTTTACTTACAATAACTTTTTTATTTTCTTTTTCCTGTCCTTTAAGTGTCCTAAACACTAATGACATAAAGTGGGGTATATGCTTCTCAGTGCCCCCACAAGTTTAACAAACTCAACAAATGTCCAGTATTTCCTCTTTTTCTTGCAAAGCCATATTTCACAGTTGTTAATGATGCTTTATACTGTTACATTTATTGACTAATTTCAGTGTTACTGGTCTTCTTCTTGCTCATCTCCATCTCCCAATCCCAGACTCCAGTTCAAGTACAAGGAGCTCCCAATTCTTCTAGTCAGCTCTTAAGGTTTTTTCTGTCTCTCAAACATTTTCCTTCAGAACACTGGAAACAGTTTCACTAGTAAAGTTTCGGTATGAGCTTTATTAAAATAATGAGAAGCAGATTCCTTTTCTGTTTGATGGCTCACCTTTTCCTGGACAGACATTTGTATCTCCTCCTTAGCCTGTTCTACATTTTGAAGACAACTGGATACAACAGCTTGAATCTCACACCTGCCTTTCAACATTCCCAGATTTCTGGAATACATTTGCTTCACGTCTGCCTGGTGTACAGTAAATAATCATTTTTCACAAACAATCTACTGTCTACTATCTCCAGTTTTTACTACTTTGCCCTTCTGCCACAGTTTTGTCGAATCAACTCTTTCTCCTGGGTATAATTGCATCTTTACTAATACAGGTCTTGGTTACTTTATCATGGCATGGTTTGGAGCATATACACAAAATGCACTCTTTCAAATAAATCCTGCTGTGCAATTCCAGTCTAGTTGCTTATTTGTACTTCATAAAATTAATACAGTCTGTTTATTTCAGTTTCTCTGGCACAGTAGAAAATCTCAGGTTTCTCTGTCTAACTCTACCATTTTATTTTGAAACAGCTCTTCTTGAGCAATCCGATATGTCAAAAGCCATTTCTTCATTTCAACCTCTAATTTATTGCAATTTTATTAGTTAATCTGAATAGTTGTTTAAAGCTTCTTCCATTTTTGCAGCCTTTTCATATTTGAGTTGATATGCACCTTCAGTGTTTCATTTATTTTAATCAACTCTGAGCACATTTGATTTATTTTTCCTGCAGATTACTAGAAGCCACATCTTGCACCAAAGCTGGAGTTTGAACTGCTTTTTGCTGAATTTGTAGGATTCTTTCTACTCAGTGTTTTCTCTTCACCTTTTACTGGCATCCAGGCAGCGTACTTACTAGCCAATAACTGAAGTTACTAAAACTGTCCCTCAGTTTCTTTTTCACACTGTGAGAGCTGAAATTAAGCAATTGATCAGTGTGTATCCATCTTAGTCCAGTTTAGTAGTATTTTTAAATAGCATATAATATGCACAGCATTCAGCTGTAGGACGGGTTATGTAGACAGATCTGTAAAAGTGTATTTTATAAATAAAGTTGTATGGATTAGCGTACTCAAAATGTGGCAAAATTTGAATTCATAGCACTTTTATCTGAGATCAGTACTGGCCCCAGGAAATGAAAGAGATAACCAGGAAACAGGATGGAGAGCAGCAGGTAAGTAGGACTCTGATCTACTCACTGCTGTTATTGAGGGTGTTTTAATGCTCACCCTGATTTCCTTACTGAGGGGGGAGGAGAAAGTATAAGATACTTAATGATGACTTAGACTTCTGTACTCACTAGTAGAGGGAATCGGGGTCTGTCTTCTGCGTGACATATCTTTCATTAGAGAAAGACAATTGCTTCCCTCAGTGCTAGTATTTATCCAACAGAGGCTACAGAAAGGTATTTGAAGATGCTTTTTCTGAATGACAATACTTCATATGGATTTCATTTAAAGCCACTTTCAGTGAATGTTGCCTATGCATTTTCCCCACTATGGAGTTGGCATACATAAGTTAAGGGTTTTCTGGGGTCTCCCCCTACATGGATGGGGTGTAGGGTGACTTATCCTCTCAAAAAGAGGTTCCTTTGGTGTTCACTGATAGTGGCTTTAAACTAAATGGTTTCAGGTTATTTGGATTCAGAGATGTTGCCATTAACGTAGCATCACAATTCTGAATCAGAAACTATATGATGTATGACATTGTACATTATAGAAATTAACCAGAAGTGCATCAGTAAAATGGCAAGTGAGACATATATTAGAAAGCTCAGGAGATCAGTTTTACTGGTAATGTAGGTATGGCACAAGCATATTAAGGTTTTTCTCTTTGTTTATGCAAGCATTGGGAAGATCGGTGTCCTCAGCAGATCAGGAATAATAGTAAAACATCACCTGACCTATCACTCATAGTGTACTTTTAGTTTCTACATATTAGGTGATATCACTGGGTCAAAGGCATATTTCTATCAAAAGAAAAAAAAGAAAAAGTTTGAAAATCTGGACAGTTTAGAGGTATGAGAGAGTCAGGCCGGAAATATGAAGAAAAGCAGGTATTTTCCTTCTATTTTCTCTGCCCTCCATATGTACCTCTCGACCTCTTAGATCAAAAAAACTGGGAAGTCTTAGAATCTATTAATAGAAGAAAGTCCGGACGACCAGGCTTTTTTCTATTGCTATATGCTCAATTTACAATGGGCACGCTGGTTGGGCTGAATAATCGGCATGAACGTTTTTGAATGTTAATGACCTGACATTTTATAGTATTCATTAACCAACCTGCTCTAAGTTCTGATTCTCCATTGTAAGTCATGGACCAAGGTAAAGAGCACTGCAACAATCAAGACAAGATTAGTTAAGAATGTGTACCATTCATGCTGTCATTGGATGAAACAAGAATCACTGTCTCATAGAAGCTTGTTCACAGGCACACATGTGCAGTGGTGTGGGGCATGCGACTGCGAGGGGCGGGTGCTACCCCAGCCAGGTGGCACTTTTTTTAATTAAAAAAAACTGTTTTTGTTTTTAAGGGCATTCTTCTTTAAGAACTTCCAGTTGCATACACCTGTCGCATCAAGTATGTGCATGCATTGTCACACAGATGTCCTGATTCGAGCCCTAGGAGAAAGAACCAGTAGCAAGTCCTTTTTGAGGAAAGTGTGCTGCCAGTCCTGGCTTGAGTGAGCCCTGCCTTTTAGCCAGTTTGTCTAGTGGCTTATGTATGGTACTGCAAGCATGTAGTTAGATATCAATAATGCCAGAATGTGGGCTATAGTTAAACGTTTGAATAGGTCTAGATAGATGTCATCTACTAATTTGCTTTTGTCTATTGCTTATGTGACTTCTAAATACTCAGCTAGGTTAAGCTGGCAGGAACTAGCCTTCACAAAGCGAAACCTATTGGTTCTAGGAATTGTAACCTGCCAGTATCCTTATTCATGAGATCCATGATGATACATACTTCAAATACACAAATGAGGCTGGTAAGACTAATCAGTCTGTAGTTCACAGGGTCAGTGGTTGGGTTACTCTTATGTAGGGGGACCACAATAACTGCTCTTTAGGCTTCAAGTATACAGCGAGTAGACAACATGAGATTAAATAGGTTTCAAGGGAGTTCATTAGGTAGGGTTTTATACTAAGGAGGAAACAACATGTATGTTGTTTGGACCTCCACAGCTAGTGGTTTTAGTTTTACACAAGGCATCTAGTACTTTTTCTGAGGTACCCACAGGGTAAGGTGCTGACTGACTGGATATTGTGGGGGGAAGCAGAGTCGATGGAAGAGACAAATGTCAGACGTCTGAGCTAAATGTGTCAGCTGATACATCTGCAGTATCCTTTGGGTCACAGTGGATAGTTCCATTTGGTATCAACTCAATGCAATACTGGATATTGTTTCTGAGGATTTTGACATACTTAAAAAAGCTTTAAAGTTTTCTGATGATGTGGTACCGATATTTAATTGACATTTGACATTACGTATTTTGGTCTTTTGCCTTATTTCTTTATTTACCCTCTTCAGGTAGCTTTTACAGAGCGGGGATTTCAGTTTATTTCTTAAGGTTAGGAGCTTTTTCCTCTAGTCATAGAGTTTGTTGATGCTGGGACTTCCACCAAGGTTTGCTTCTAAACTTGGCATTATATTTGTAAAGAAACAGGACAGAAGTAGAAATGCAAGAATTTAGGTAGGAATAGAAGTTGATGGTACAAGTGGCCATTTTAGCAATGGATTTCTCATGGGCCAAGACGCTTTTAAATCTACTTAAGATGGAAGCTAATGGTAGAAAGTTAGCCTTGGATAAGTTTCTGAACACAGTGGGATTTGACAGTATCATAGTCTGTGATATTATAAAGAATACTATGGCACAGTGGCATACCTCTCAACCTCTATGTTAAAAAAAAATCTGAACAAAGCCAAAAAGAATGAGGGGACAAAGACCCAAAATCAGGGTAGATTTTAAATATTGCTTATACAAACTTAGAAGGTTGCTAGAATAACAAGTTTTGTATTAGCATGGATTTGCTGAAGGATATACTGGGGGACTTAATATTGTGTTGTACTTTAAGGGGGTGGGGTGCTGCAGTCCTTGTATGTCCTCCTTTGGAAAAGGTGCCTAGAAACTATGAAGCTGTTGTCAGTTTGTCATCCATTCCCTATTGCAATATTAGCAGCTTATCATTTTTTTAATGTAACATAGGCAATTTATTCTTTAAGGGCAACAGGCACTTTATTTGTAGATGAAACCATGAAATAAAAAGTTGTTTGCCAGCATCACCCTCTTCATTAGTTACAGATCTCTTTAACATGGAGTTATTTAGATTTTATATGATTTTTACTTTTGCAGAAATTGTGCATATTTACTGATATTGTGGATTGTAATGACAGAAGTTTGAGTAGACTTTTATAATGGAAATATTTTGAATTGGGCATTTTTGTCATTACTGGTTCCTACATTTTGTTTCATTGCTTACTGGAAAAATGTTCAAAAGAATAAATGTAAAATGCGCTCTAACAAGTTTGTTGTATTATACAAGGAATATAATTTAATACAATCAGGAAGGTGAATCAAAAAACAAATGCATGTTTGTATGGTCCTAAATATGTGTGCAACAGGCCTATAATTTGAAAACAGCCCAAAGGTAAACTTTATCTGCCACTGGCCAGATGCATTTTCTTTGAATGTAGGTTTCAATGCTGTCTAAATGAATGTGAGTTTCGAGGGCAGAGAACTTATAATGCTAAGTCTGTTTTCACTGTGAGACTGTATTGCTTTGTTTAACAATGTCTATCAGTGTTTGTGTTATAAAATTTTAAATTAAACCCAATAATCATTCTAGAAGTAAAGCAGAAAACAGTATGCACATTACAATGTTTATAGTAAATTGGAAGAAATAGCCAAGTAACAGGACACTGTAATGGCTGCAGGGGGGGCTGTGCATGGGAGGCCCCATTTGACCATGATGCACATATTCGTTCACACACACACATTGGCATGTGTAAATACGCATAACCAAATATAGAGCCTTGTCTGGCTTTTTTAGTTTGCAGGGTTTTATACCATGATGGAGTAGAGCAAAAGTTATACTTTGCTGAGGTATGAGACAAGGATATTCAGAATACTTCTAAAACTATTGTCTGACATTTTAATTTGCAGTCATTTTAAAGTATGATAGAATGAAGAAGGAAAGGTTATGCTTTCACTGGAACATAAATCAGGGATCTTCAATACAATGTGCTAATGCCTCTATCTACTGGCTTGAGAAAGGAGAAAGAGATGCAGAAATATTAAATACAACATGCCAGCTAGTAGGTTGATCCAAAAAGATCCTGCCTGAATGTACTGAAAATCTATCAGTTAGAAATGATACACCAGTTCACAAACACTTGCCAGTAGTCAGATTTTCCAGTTTCTTTATATAACATATTCAAACAACATGGTATCATTAAATATGCACCACTTAAAGAAAGAAAATTAGCATCCCCTTGGAAGGAGAAGCACTTAAGTCATACAAGAAGGATGTTAATAGTTGAAAAGAATTAGTATTTCCCAGCAATGCACATCTTAGTGCATCTTCCTGCAGTTACAAAATGTCGTTTTAAGTAAAAGTCATGTTTTTTAAAAGACATCAAACCCATATCAGTCATATGATTCGAATAACAGCACAACCAAAATCTGGTGTTGGTTTGTTAGAATGCAGTATGTGTTTTGTTTGTGATAGCCAGATAGTTTCTGTGGTCCACAAATGATGCTTTTCAGGCTTGACCCAGAACTAATTATACATGCATGCACAGATGTTTGGGGATTATATATGAGGATCATATCTCTGAAATTCTGGATCACAGAATTTTGAGACGGATCACCTTGATGAAAACAATGACAGCTGTCAACTCTTAATGGCAGTGAATGGAGTTGAAAATATTTATTGAGGGGTTGGAGTAAATACCTCATCGTGGTGCTTATTTATTGTGTTATAGCAGTACTTGCCTACTATCTGTTCATGTCATACTTGTGATGCGATCTCTTCTCTGGTTAAATAAACCAATAAAAGGCTTAATCAGTTTGATGCAATAGTACTGATATGCACTAAATATATAATAATACAAGATGCATTTCAAATAGTAAACCTCTTACACTGATTTGATAGATTTCTGTGCAAAATTATATAAAGGTGTTTATGAGATTTGTGTTACACAACAGTTTCAAACATTTAAATGTTGCTGCTTGTTGACCACTTAGTTAAACCTTTCAAACCGAGTAAGCAGACTAAGAATGTATTACTTATGGCCTTTTCATAACAGGTTATTTCAGTGCTGTGACCTTTGACTTTCTCTGTACTACTAGCAGTCTTGTTGACACTGACTGTTGATAAATTCTAACCTTCCTATAAAATTCTCATAAGAATAACAAGTTGGGCTCTGTTACTTAGATGCTGTGATGTGTCTACGCGCCAAGTAGTTGATAAAGTCTCCTCTGTTAACTCATCCAGTCCTAATAATGATTACAGAGCATACTGTTCCTCCCTAAGTAATATAAGATCTATGCTGCTTTGAATCTCAAATTCACTGGAAAGCTTTATACTGCCTGACAGGCTTTGCTTTAAACTCCTATTTTTTGCTGTGATCTGTCTGTTCTCCTGGGCTGTGGTTAAAATTAACACATTTTAGAGAAGTCCACCACCCTAGTAAGCAAACTTTAATGAATAAATGAATGAATAAATAAATTAGTATGTATTAATTTAGTCATAAGGCTTGTATATGAAAAAAAAAATACCAGTAGCTTGCAGCTACACTTTGCATATTGGTATTGGTAGGGAAAGAGGTTTTAGTTAGGTAATATGTAGGGCTGGTGTTAGGGGCAGGGGTAAAGTTAGGGTTACAGCTATCACACATGAGTAAGATGGTGCAGAGGGGTGTACAGGTACTGTTGGGGAAAGGGTTTTTAGTAGGGTAATGTGTTTTGTGGGGCTAAGAGGAGGGATAGTATTAGGATTAGCACAAATGAATAAAGATGGACAGGGAAGAGTTTATCTTATATGTACATTTATTTCATACCTCTCAACTGTCCAGATTTTCACAGAATGTCCACATTTTTACCTCATATTTTTGTCTGTTCCTCATAAAATTTGTGATTTTTCTGGCAAATCGTTTGGATGATCTGAGGATTGAAGTCACTAAATAATGATATACATTTGTGTTTCAGACTTCATATCCTTCAGAAAAATGCACGCTAAGACAAATCCTGTTATTCTATCAACTTTTTAAGCTTATAAGAGCAATATTTAAAATACGTCCCTATTTTTGGGCCTTTGTCCCCTCATTCTGTCAGACATTGTCCAGATTTTTTGCTCTAAGAGGTCAAGAGGTATGATATACTTATATAACTTAAATAGTAAAATCATACTTTTTTGTTCAAATTTTTTTGACCTAACAAGTTTTTGCACACATAGCAGATAATTACTGAGTATAACTCACCTGAAATGAAATCTGTTTTAAGACCTCTGTCACAGCAAGTTATCAACAAATATTCATCAAATTGAAAGCTTCATGAGCAATTTTTTTCTCACCTATCCTGTTTCAAAGCATGACCTTTGTTTATGAACATGAATGATATACCACTATATAATAATACAATAATACACTATATTATACATTATAATATATTATAATTATAATATAGTATAATGTGTTATAATTATAATATATAATACATAATTATATATTATAATTATAATACATTATAATATATTATAAATTATATTATTATTATAGTATACAATAATAATATATATTATATTAATATAATATATTAATATAATAATTAAGCCACCTTAAGTAAATTATTCTCACCTAACTTTTTCACTTTTCTTTTTCCACATCTATGTTTGTTTTGGTCTAGTTGTTTTATTTTTTCCAACTTATTAGTCCTTTTAACTGCAGTATTTGTTCATATACATATATATATATATATATATATATATATATATCTCATTTCTGCTTTCTGTAATATGTTTTTCTTCTTGACTATAAGAGCCCAATGGAAATGAATGTTTTGAATTACTGCTAATGTCTTTTTCATTCATGTTGACTCTTGTTTATATTTTATCTCTTTTACAGTAATGTCTTTTTTACTTTAATTATGATTCTTGCTATATATTTTCATTAATACTGTTTATATGATGTTATTGTTATATATATATTATTGTAAATGTAGTTGGAGCTTTTCTCCCTAGGCCTCCACTGAAAGTGGGTCTCTGGCCCAGTGAACTTTCCTGGTTACCAAATGTCAATAGATAAATAAATAAATAAATATACTTGTTAATGTGCCAGGGTTGAACTTGGTACACAACAACAAGCAATGGCTAAAAGTCTCCAGATGATGATGGATAACATCAAACCTGTAAGATTATAGATATGTTGGCCAGTAGAGATAGCTTTATTGTCTGTAATCAGTAGCTGCTTCCCAAATGTCCTCTGCTTAATAAAATGGAAAAGAGCCAGATGTACCATGGCAAAATGATTTCCAGGTGCCCAATCTCACAGCTTGCCTTTCCTCTTTCAGGTGGCAAAAGATCCGTTGGAGACTACCTTTCTACCCTTTTTCTCCCTCTTCCTTTCTCATTCATTTTCTCTTGATTTTTCTCATCTTCTTTCAAAAAGTTGTGTGAGTGAATTAAAAACAGAATCAATAAAAAAAAGATAATAAAAGGTAAAAAGCCAAAATTATATATACAAATTGAATCACTGCCCAGTGAATAGTGAAATTAAGTCCCAGTTCTCCTTCCACTGATAGCAGTAACTCACTTTAGTACCATGAGACAGTGAAAAGGGAGGTGGGAAGACAAGTGAGAGTCTAGGCAATGTAATAGACAAACACGTTTGTTGATCTGTTCCGATGACAAACATTCTAACAAAGCCTATATAACCAAAGAGGATCATGATTAAAAATGTATATAGGTAAAGATGAATGTGGCAAATAGATAGGTAACATGCTTTTCAGAATCCTAAGTAGATAAAGGAGGTATGTATATCATGATTTAAATATGTCATCTGAATGACGCATTATGAGGCTATACAAAAATGGAGTCCAATGTCTGCAAAAAGAAAGAAATAATTTTTCATAAAAATAGCCGGGATAAAGAGGATGAAAAGTGAAAAACTAGCAGCATTACTCACCAATGGACAACTGAAGGTTCATTAACTGAAAACAAAAATATTGTAAAATGTAGGGATTCTGCAGTAGAAGACAACAAAAAATGCCATGAATTCATATTTCAGTTACAAATATCAAACAAATCAGACTGGATTTCTTGATTCGGAGGCCATGATCTTAAATCAGTGGCACAGGCAATATTCTCATAGCAGAATTTTGATCATAATCAAGTTGGACGGCACAGTGGTGCAGCGGTAGCGTTGTCACCTCACAGCAAGAGGTTTTCCGTTTCAATTCTCGGCTGGGGTGCCTTCTGTGTGGAATCTGCATGTCCTCCCTGCATTTGTGGGGTTTCCTCCCACATTACAAAGACATGCATATGGAGCCTTTCCCCTGGGCCTCTGCTGAAAACTGGCTTCGTTCTAAGTCAGACTTTCCCGGTTAACAAATGTTAAATAAATAAATTGTTTTCTTCATTAAACAAATTATGCGTATGTTGGGAAACTCAAAGATGCCACAAAATAGGAAAGTGCATTCTAAGCCAGATACATAACATAAGACAGCTGGCAGCGGTGTTAAATGAAGTTTAATTAAATGAAAAGGTGGTACATTAATGGGATATCAGATGCTTCAGTTCTGGTTTGCATTCTTGACAAAGCAGGAAGGCTGAAAGAGCTGGCATATAGCCCAGTCCTTTCAAAAAACAAAATGATTTGTTATTATGGGATGATGGTGTGAGTAAGGACATATGTAAACAAGAAGTCAGAATATGGTATAATAGCTAAAGTCTGAGGCCAAGGCAGCTGTTAAAAACAAAGACAACATAGCAAATGTAGAAATACCAGTAGTCATAGTCCAAGAACTAGACTTGAACTAAATCAAATTTGATGTGATAATGAAAGACAATTAATGCACTGTGGTTCTAGATTGAACAAGCCAGGGGTATGTTACTCAAGGTATAACCTGCAGAAGAATATAGTCGTTGAAGGCACTCAATGAGTTACAGGTGAGACCTCACATTGATTAAAAGGCCAAAGTTAAGGAACCATTTCTGTGGGACACAGGAAGTGGAAAGCAGTTCAAATAAAGAATACTAAAGATAATTTAGAGGATGCTCCAAAATTCATACATGTGATGGGAAATTGCTGTTGCAGTAATAAGTCTTAAGCATCTTAGTAACAGACACCAATTGTGGGAGGTCCCATCTTCTGAACGGGAGCTGATGATGATGTGGCATGAAGATTCACATGCCAATGAAGTGCAATACCTTTATTAAGGGACAGAGAAGAGATTGATGGGACCATGATTTATTTACATACGATAATTTTGGAACATAAAATGAAGTGAATTTGTAGAAAATGGACCAGCAGGACAGAAATATTCACCAACTTAAAATAAGGGAACTAACATATACTCAAATATGAGAAAATGTTACTTCACAGAGACAGAAGTAGATGTGTGGCATTGCCAGAGTAGGTGTTATGGAATTATGCAATAACACAATGGATTCCATCAAAATGGCAAAAGGCATGAGGAGGTGGGAGGGAAACAAATAGAAAGAGGGCCTTGTGGGATGCTGTATGCACACAGTAGGCAGATTGGGATGTAAATAGTTAGTTTTCTTCCATTCTATTAGCATTACCACTAACTCTGGCCATACTTTGTAAAAACAGTGATAACATTATGGGAAGTATTTTTCTAATGTCAAGTGTACAGTTAGTGTTAGCCAGTAGTACTAAAGGCTCCTTGCCCACCTTACTAATACCTGATAACCCTAACACTGCTTCTGCCCCTAACCCCCAACCCTATACCAAACCTTAGAAAAATCCTTCCCATAATAATACCACTATTCATGATATCTCAGACATAGAACACATACAAGACCTACACATGTACACACATGCACACACACACACACACACACACACACACACACACACAAAACACAACTATCACATAGCTCATACCTAAATCCTAAAAGTCACACACACACACACACACACACACACACACACACACACACACACACACACACACACACACAACACAACTATCACATAACTCATACCTTAATCCTAAAGGTCACACACACACACACACACACACACACACACACACACACACACACACACACACACACACATATGCACTCACTCTCACAACCCCCCCATCTCCAAACC
>NC_056739.1:182241526-182396526 GCF_019279795.1 Protopterus annectens
TCTGGAGGTGTGCACATCCTTTATGAATATGGAAACACCACTGCCTTTGGAGCTTCGGTCCAAGTTCTGGGGCCGAAAGGTGGGAATGAGTTATAACCTGATAGTGCAGGGGTGCTTTCTGCTGCCTTGAACCAGGTCTCTGTTACAGCACAAATGTTCTCCATTTTAAGGAGTGCCTCAAAAGCTAGTTACGAAAACAAAATTGCCAAAGATTCCCAAGAAAATCACAAGGCATTCTATAGCTATGTCAAGAATCTAAATGTCAATACTCAGATCTGGAGGACAGCCTTTATTGATACTTGGAATGGCGTATTTGTGTTTTACCGGTTTTGGATTTCGTGTTGTGGAATACTCAGATCTGCTCTGAGCTACAGCAGAATGGCACTAGATATACTGATCCCAAGGATATTGCCAATATCCTGGCAGATAGATTCAGTGCCAACTTCACCCCCCACACCGCTAAAGAGCCCATCTCAATACCAAAATAATGCCAAATTCTGGTAATCATGGCCACTCAGGTAAAAACCACACTTTCCAAAGCCAAGAATACAGCATCCATGGGACCAGATGACATCCCGGGCTGTGTACTGCATGAACTACAAAATTAACTGGTACCTCACCTATGTGTCATGTTTAATCATAGCCTCACCTCAGGCTTCATGCCCACAGAGTGGCGCACAGCTACAGTCATCCCACTCCACAAGGGGTGATCCACTTTGGATTCTGGGTACTACCATCCCATCAGTCTGACGAGCCTGGCCTGCAAGGCCATGGAACATATTATCATGGAACTTATAAACGAAGACATTGACAACCTTTAAACACTGGACCCCACCCAGTTTAGGTTTATGAAGGGCCGATCTTGCCTCCTGAACCTGATCGACTTCTTCAAATCAGTCTCCAGAGCCGTGGATGAGGGTATGGTGGTTCACACAGCCTATTTGGACCTCGCCAAGGCATTCAACACTATCCCCCACTCTGGAATCATAGATAAACTTACTAAGCTGGACATTAATCCCTACATCACTCGATGAGTTGCAAACTGGCTTACTGACAGAACACACACACTATAAAAGTAGCCGACTCCAAATCCAGCTCCAGACAAGTGATGTACCACAGGGTTCTATCCTGGAACCACTCTTGTTTGACATCTATTTCTCCAAAGTACAGGCCAAAACTAAGGGACACTGGCTTACAAAGTTCGCAGATGACTGTAAGCTGGGAGACATTTTTGAATCCTTAAATGATGTGGATATACTACAAAAGGGCCTTACCGAAACAGTTGCCTGGTGCCAGAGCCATGAGTTCAAGCTAAATGCCAAAAAATGTATAGTTGTCCCCTTTGGGAAAAAACACATACCTGTGAACTGCCACATAGGTGGCAGTACGCTAAACACTGAAACTGTGTGATAAGAGACCCAGGGACACAGGTGGATGGTGGTCTCACCTTTGATAACCACATAGCCACAACAGTTAGAAAATCCTTCTACATGGCACACCTCATCACTAAGGGATTTTCATCCAGAAAAAAAGAGGCCATTATCCCTCTGTACTCATTCCTCATTAGACCCATTATAGAATACAATGGCCCATTTGGTATGTACCTCACAAGACATCTGCAGCAACTAGAAAGGCTGAAGAAATACCTCACAAAAAGAATGAAAATACACAGTGTACGCTGGCTCCCAAAGGTCCACTCCAAAAAAAGAGGGAAAAAATCCAAAGGCAGGAAACACTGGAAGCAGACCACCACGATATATAAAACAGGTTTTATTGCAAAGATGAGCGCTTTCGCGTACACAAGGCAGGCTTCTTCAGATCCATTAATACAAGAGAAAAGCAAGTTCTATATATACCAAAGATCTTCTTGTAATGAACAATTAACAATTAAACAATCAATAACTTAATTTAATTTAATTTAACTAATTGAGAACATTTAAAGTGCTAGTGCCTGAATCTACTATTCATGAGAAACGTAAATAGATAATAACTAAATAAACCACAAAACAGATAAAATAAGCACAAAACATAAAATGTATGAAATACATAAAATAAAACTTCGTTCAAAAAGAATCACAGGCCTAAAGCAGATGTCTTATGTTGGCTGTCTAAAGAAACTCCAGCTATACTCTGTCTCATACCGCCTACTCAGAGGTGAACTCTGCCTAACATACAAGGCCATGTCAAACCCAGAGTTGTTGGACATGCTACACTTAAAGAAATCCCAGTCCCTCCAAGCCACACACTCCAGGGATTGTAACCTTGTCATCATGATGAATAGAATATGCTGGAGGGATAGGTTCCTGACCCAGATACTCCCCATACTCTGGAATAGGCTGCCCATACATGTCAGGCAGAGTGCCTCAATGGCCCTCTTCAAGAGGAACCTTGACAATTGGATGGGAGATAGGAAATTCACCCCGGGATCACATCAGTAGCCCTGCTAGACAGGGGTCTTGGAAAGTAAATATTTGTGGGAAGCAATAACCAAGGAATCATTATGGCTAGGCTTGTATAGGGGTCTATATTAGAACACCGAACATTCAAAATGTTGAGTGTTCTAATATCGACCCATTTTCAGCAAACGCTGAAAATATTGAAGAAACAGAAAACTAAATTTTTTCCTAGGGAAAGAATTTGGTTGTCTGTTTCTGTTGCTTCGGTATTTTCAGTGCTCTGGTGGAAAGTTATGGGTCAGGTTCAGGTAAGTGTGCGATTGTGTGGCTGTGAGGGTTAGGGAGGGGTAGGGCGCGGGTGAGGTGACTGTGTGATAGTGACGGACCTTAGGGTTAAAGTTTGGGTTAAGGTAAGTGGATAGTTAGTGGTGTATGTATAGTTTAGTGTAGGGTTAGGTGTAAGAGTTTAGGTGTATGTGTGTGGATTGCTATTTGTTTGGTGTGTTTGTGTTGTGTGTATGTGTTTTGGAACAGCAAATATTTTCCCTAGGAAAAAATTTGCTGTTCTGAATGTTCAGTGTTTTGAATTTTTGATTGATAGGTTTCAATATTAGAACACTCGACATTTTGAATGTTCGGTGTTCTAATATAAACCTTGTATAGGCCCTAGAGGGCTGATAGCCTAGTATCTACCTATAAATGTATGAACCCATGAGTGCATTTTGATATTTAGACTTCTAGCATTGAGGAGAAGTCTTAAAAATAAAATTCTGTCTGTTTACACAAGCATTTCCAAAATGGAAAAATAAACGTGGAATACAGTTAAACACAAATTTAAATATGTATGTGTGTGTGTGTTTCTGTGTGTGTGTGTGTGTGTGTGTGTGTGTGTGTGTGTGTGTGCATATGTATATATCTATCTATATATATATATATATATATATATATATATATATATAGACGTAAATGCATGTATGTGTGTGTATATATATATATATATATATATATATATATATATATATATATATATATATATATATACATATATATATATATATATATATATATATATATATATATATATATATAAATACATATATATATATATATATATATATATATATATATATATATATATATATATATATATATATATATATTATATATATATATATATACATATATATATATATATATATATATATATGGGTCCCCTTCAAAACATCTAAAACCCATAACATCTAATTTTATAACATTGAGACTAGAACATCTAAAACCCATAATATCATGAAAATAACACGACCTGGAAAAGGCCTTCGACACAATACCCCACTCAGGTATCATCGAAAAACTCATCAGCTTGAATGTAAACCCATACATCACAAGATGGGTTGCAAACTGGCTAAGTGACAGAACCCACAGGGTCAGAGTTGCTGGAGCCATGTCAGACTCAAAGCCTGTCACAAGTGGTGTCCCACAGGGCTCAGTCCTGGGTCCACTCTTGTTCGGCATCTACTTTTCTGAAGTACAAGCAAACACAGGAGGGTTATGGCTGACAAAGTTTGCAGATGACTGCAAACTAGGCGCCATAGTCGAAACACATCTGACACAGATATCCTCCAGAAGGGCCTCACAGAAACAGATAACTGGTGCCAGAGCCATGGCCTGAAGTTAAGCCAAAAATGCATAGTCATACCCTTCGGAAAAACAAGGTTACCCCTAGCTACCATATAGGTGGCAATCCACTGAGCACAGAAAAAGTCATCAGAGATCTGGGGACCCAGGTTGACAGTAGCCTTTCGTTTGACACTCATGTTGCTAAAGTAGTTAGGAAAACCTTCTATATCACCCACCTGATCATGAAGGGATTCACATCTAGATCAAGGGAGGTCATCGTCCCCTGTACTCATCACTCATTAGACCTATGATTGAGTACAATGCCCGTTCGAATGTATCTGACCAGACACCTGCTGCAGCTTGAAAGGCCCCAAAAGTTCCTCACCAAAAGGATAAAGGGTCTCAAAAATATGTCTTATGCTGCCCGACTGAAAGAACTCCAGCTCTATTCAGTCTCATACCGCTTGCTCAGAGGTGACCTGTGCCTGATATATAAGGCCATGTCAAACCCAGATTTGATGAATATGCTTCACCTCAAAAAATCTAGATCCCTCAGAATCACAAGGGCGGGAGACTTAAACCTTGACACGGTTATAAATAGAATGTGCTGGAGGGACAGATTCATCACCCAGAGACTCCCTATGCTGTGAAACAAAATCCCGGTACATGTGAGGCAGAGCACCTCTCTGGCCTTGTTCAAGAGGAATCTTGACCAATGGATGGGAGATTGCAGATATACCCCAGGGATTACTTCAGTGTCACTGCTTGACAGAGGCACAGCAAAATGATAGGCATAGTTTTTATTCAAACTAAAGGGGTGGCGAAAGCCACATAACTATGGGCTAGGCTTATAAATGCCCTTGGGCAGGTAGCCTAGTATGAACCTATGAACCTATGAACCTATCCTTTCCACATATAACGACATATAATGACACCAAAGTACCAAACACACGTTTTACTATATTTCTGCATTGGGGCTCGATACAGTGGGGTTAGGAAATTAACTTTTTCTCACTGTAGTGCGATCTTGGAGTTGGGGGGCGGGGGGTGCAGAGCCCGCCACATGAGGGGTGCAGCGGGTCTTGCCCCTTTGCAGAAACATAGTAAAAAGTGTGTTTGGTAGTTTGGTGTCGTTATATGTGGAGGGGATTTTATTTTCTTGTGATTTGTAGTGTTAGATGTTATGAAATTTGATGTTATGTTTTGGGTTTTAGATGTTCTGGTCTCAATGTTATGAAATTAGATGTTATGGGTTTTAGATGTTTCAAAGTAGACACACACACACATATATATATATATATATATATATATATATATATATATATATATATATATATATATACATATATATACACACACACACACACAGACACATATATATATATATATATATATATATATATATATATATATATATATATATATATAAATATATATTCCAAAGTCTTTGAAGGTTTAACTGCGATAAAGGCTAATGCAAATGGAAAATTAAAAACGTGGCATAAATGCAACAGAATCCTAGCAGCAACAAACAAAATGTCAGGCCAGATAACAAGGATATATGCAGCACAAAGGAAGTGGACATGCATTTCTTGTCTGTCATGAGTGTGTTTGTTTCTGTGTTTTCAGTATGAGTGTGTTTGTTTCTGCGTTTTCAGTATGAGTGTGTTTGTTTCTGTGTTTTCAGTAATCTCCTCTAAGTATACTGGTGAAACAGAGCTTCCTTTCAGCATTGTGCAGCACACAAAGCTAAATGAATACTCTGCAGCAACTCTCTCACACTGTCTTCTACTTACCATCTGTGAAGATGGCTGACACAGACTTCAAATGGGGAGTGACATTCCTAATTGTTGGCATCACGCTGAGAGATGTACAGATTATGCAGTATGATCACTCACAGTGAATAAAACTTATTTTATATTCAGTGTTATAAAGGTTACATAAGGAATACAAGAATTCTAGTATGGGTTAATATGACAATCGTAGCACAAAGAGCTTCCTTGTGAAGATGAACATCCGTCATAAGATATAATTTATTTCTAACCACAACAAAGATTAGAGAGTAAAGCTTATACATTTAGAAGGGTTTCATGATCTTGTCTTACAAATTCAGTTTTAGTAGCAGTGGAAAGAAGTAAATTAAATATTCCTATTGGTAGATAAATACAGGAACTATGTGCATTTCTGAGCACTCTCATTTCTGTGCATATATCATGCAGAATTAATCCATTTTCATGAAGTGTTTTCATTTTTTTTTCAGTATGGCAAGGTCACACTAATTTCTGTGACCAATGTGTTCTTGTAATGCTAAGCCTTTCATTTACCTCCAGTGGAGTTTGTGCACTCTCAGACTCTGTGAAGTCAGAATCATTAGTTTAAACAGTCTCTCTCTCTCTCTCTCTCACTCTCTCACACACACTCTCTCACACACACACACACACACACACACACACACACACACACACACACACACACACAAAACACACACACGGTAACCCAAGTTATCATCGAACCATACAAATGTTGATCAGAAAATGACTGACTCCTAATTTTGATTTGAAAGGTGTAGAAAATAAAATGTTCTGCCTTACAGCTCCACAAAAGTAATTCCTCATAAACAGATACAACTACAGAGTTGACAATTAAAAAAATGTCCTTCGCATTTTGTGTGTGTCCACCTTCATGTGTGTGCATATATATGTTTGCATTGGGTGTTAACCATCCCCAATTACTAAACTTAAATATATTAACTTCAGTTCACACAGCCTCAAAATGATGGAAATATTTTGTTTAGCACATAGACTCAGTCTCTCCATTTCTTTACTGCTGTTCACCTTCGGCACAGAATGTGCATGTAACTGCCAAACTGAAAATGTCCAAATTTGATATATTAGCACTTCTATAAAGCACATTCTACCTGCACTGCAGACCCTGTGAACAGTGGCAGGAAGGAACAGCTGAAGCAGTGTGGTAGGATAATACTCTGAGTGAGAACATTTCATCACGCTTTACTCAGAGGGGCCTTTGATAGTCAGGATGAGCAACTATATTTGCATACCTGTCAACATCTTAACACAAAAAAAATCTAGACAAAAGTCAGAAATAATGGGGTGACAAAGCCTCAAAACCAGGGACAGATTTTAAGTACTGCACTCATAAATTTAGAAAGCTGCTAGAATAAAAGGCAGTGTGTTACGTACCATGCATTTTCTGAAATATATGAACCCTGAACCACAAATGTCTGTCATTATTTAGTGAATTCAGTACTCATTAATTTGACATCAAAATCCAGAAAAACAGCAATTTTATGTGGAACAGACCAAAATTTTAAACCAAAACTCTGAACATTCTGTGAAAATCTGGTCAAATAAGAGGTATGTATATTTGTCATTTTATTATATTTTTCAGATAATTTCCTTGACTGTGTTGTGAGTGCTACAAATGTTCATATATACATTTGCATGCGTCTATTTATTTTTATTTTATTTGTTATAGGGTAAACTTCTCCTTCATGAAACATTTTCTTCAATAAACCAGGCCATACAAACAACGCTAAATTAAATATGTACGAATAGAGTACAATGTCTAATATGTACACCAGGTTCAGCAATGACTTCAAATTGTGACTATCTACTTGTGTGACTAATCATAAAAAAAGTTCAAAACAAAGAGGATCACATAAAGATGGAGGCCCAGAATGCAAATATCATCCTGGAAGTGGTATGACTGTCAGGTCGCTTGCACTTGGGAGTAAGAGGAAGAGCAGCAGTGTAAGTGAATGCAAAAATAAATAATTCAGATTTTATTTCAGAAACAGTGAATAAAAATGACATTTGTGAGGATGTGTTGCATGATACATTGGTGCTGTAGCCTTGTTACCCAGGTTTTACAGCTGGTGGTGGTATGCAATCACCAGAAGATCCTCAGTCACCATGTAGGCCAATAAACTCTGGATCCTACACGGTTTGATTTTGTGAAGGGTAGATCATGCCTGCTCAACTTGGTTAACTTCTTTGAGTCAGTCACCAGAGCTGTGGATGAAGGCAAGGTGGTTCATACAGCCTACCTGGATCTGGCCAAGACCTTTGATACCATTTCTCACTCAGGAATAATAGAAAAGCTCACTAAGCTAGGCATCAACCCCTATATCACTAGGTGGGTTGCAAACTGGCTCAAAGATAGAACCCACAGTGTGAAAGTAACTGACTCCAAGTCAGACTGCAGACCACAGAGTTTGGTCCTGGGACCTCTCCTGTTTGGTATCTACTTCTCTGAAGTCTAGGCCAACACGAAGTGACTCTGGCTGACAAAGTTCACAGACGATTGCAAGTTGGGAGCTATTATTAACTTCCCAAGTGATGTTGACATCCTACAGAAAGGCCTCACTGAGACCAACGACTGTTGTCAGAACCATGGCCTTAAGCTCAGTGCCAACAAATGTGTCATCACCCCCCTTGGGAAAAACCCAGTTCTCTTTAATTACCACATCAATGGTAGTCCACTGAATACAGAAGGTGTTACAAGAGATCCGGGAACACAGGTTGACAGCAACCTCTCTTTTGACAACCACATTGCCACTATGGTCAGTAAGTCCTTCTGTGTGGCACATCTCATTATTAAGAGTTTTGCATCCAGGAAGAAAGAGGTCATTGTCTCCCGCTACTCTTCCTTCATTAGGCCAATCATCGAGTAAAATGCCTCATTTGGCATGTACCTCACTAGACACCTGCAACAACTGGAAAGGCCACAAAAGTATCTCACAAAGAGGATCCTAGGCCTTAAACACTTGTCCTACATGGACAGACTCAAAAAACTCCAGTTATTCTCTGTCTCATATCGCCTACATACGCCTGCTTGACTTACAGAGCCATGTCTGACCCAGCTCTGTTAGAAATGCTACATCTAAAGAAATCCCAATCCCTTTGCACTACACACTCCAGAGACCTCAAGCTCATCACCACAATCAACAGAACACGCTGGAGGGACAGGTTGATAACCCAGAGACTGCCCATGCTATGGAATAGACTTCCCATACATGTCAAGCAGAGCACCTCACTGGCCCTCTTCAATACAAATCTTGATGAGTGGATGGGAAATAGATAATTCACCCTGGGGGTCACTCCAGTGGCTCTACTTAACAGAGGCACTGGGAACTAAGCTAGGGTGGCACAATGCCAGGGTAATCCTATGGGCTAGGCTTGTAAAGGCTCTAGGGCCATTAGCCTAGTACACACCTATGAACCTATGTTATGGTGTTGTGTGGAGAAACTGTCAACTGCTGTTGCTCTTTTAGGTTAAACTGCAGGTCAGTGACACACGGTGATAGCAGGCATTTGTCTCTGCACCTGACAGATCCACAAATAGAATATAATTAGTGACAGATATTGCTGGGGAGTGATAGATCTCATCCATGATGAATAACTCAGAATGGGTGAGGTTCTGGAAATTCTTAGTGGTTGACAAGAGCATTACAATGTTGTCCCTATAGCTGTCATCACTCACACAATGCATGCACGTTCCCTTCTGACCACTGTCAGGCTCCTTGCTTGCATTTTAGCTGAATTATTCCTGCCTCTGTTTATCACTTGTCCAGTGGTTTCCTGGATGGCAAAGTCTGCATTATATCGTCTGAGATGTCTTGAAGAGTATCTTGTGCAACCACACAGGGAATGTCTGATGTCTGTGTCTGTGTTTCTCATCCTTAGCCTCTACAGAACTTTAGCCAATAGATGTCTTGAGCCTGGAATATGGAATTGCCCACAAGATCCTATTAGTCTCGTTTTTCAAATACCATCACCTTGACCTGTCTGCCCTTACATATCTCCACAGTCCTCAGGGTGTTTTTTTTCTGATATTATGGTGTACAAGTGTCTGTCAAATGTCAGATATTTTATTCTTTTCTGAGAAGGTAATTAGGTGCACATGCTCCTCTTTTTCCTGGTGGTTATCAAATGTTTGTCTTGAGATGCTTGGCCACTGGGATCCAAGTCTGCCATGCTTTCTCATTGGGGGTTGCATGTTTTATTACTGCCATTATTGCTTGTCTTGTCCCCGTGTCCCAGCATCCTCTCCTGTTTGTTGCCATTTTTTTCCTAGTTTGAGATTTAAGCTGCACTCCTGTTCATTGCTGTCATTCTCTTTGTCCAGCTTGATGAACAGCTGTGTTTAAACTTTGCTACCGTCATTCATTACTCCATTCTTATGTTAACAGCCACATAAATCGGCATTGCATGACTGTGCAGTAAACTTCTGATATGAAGCTGTGTAAACCTATGCACGTTTAGCTAATATACAGCTAGACTCACAGAGAACTTCCATGGTGTTTGGCAAGGGTAGCTAGGAGGCCGTTTGTATTATATGTGTGACACTCGCTTGATTCATAAACTGAATCACATGCAGACCCTATCATTTGTGGAAGAGAAAACATGCAGCATCAGCAGCTGTAAAATTCTGTGGATCAGAGCACCAGCAGAACAGGGATATGTCAGTGGCAGAATTACCCAACATCACAGGGCATTTCAGCAGAGAATTAGCCTCAGAAGAATGCTAGAAGTGAGCTTGTAGAGGAGCATGACTGTCTAAATGATAGCATGTGCAAAGGGTGGGTACAGTAGTGCAACTATGTACTGTTGTTAGGGCAAAATATGGTACACAGCCAGTGCAAAAAATGTAATTGTCTCATTCCCATGATATAGGAGCATATGTTATTATTGTTCATAACTCCTCAATATGTAACTATTTCAACACTAATATTTTCAGCAGCCCTCCTAACTGCTCTGGGGAGTGAGAACATTGACACACATTGTTTATGATTATTCCCTGGCCTACGTGCACCATAAAGCCTAACTACTTTCATGATTGATATACACGTGCTGTTCAGTTCATAAAAGGCCCAATTCCAAAAGACTTTCTCTCAGAATAAGTGACCACTTACATTGAGACCAGGCTGAGAGCAGGTCTTCTGGAATCTGGCCCCAGGTGTAAGCCTGTTTATACATAGGTCTTACACCAAAGTAAGCCACTTACACTGAGAGCAAGTCTTTCAGAATCAGGGCAGGCTTACATTGAGAGAAGCTGTTTAGGAATCTGGCCCAAACCGTTGGAAGCATGCTACTTATAATATGCATAACTGTTGGAAGCATGCTACTTATAATATGCATAACTGCTGGAAGCATGCTACTCGTAATATGCATAACTGTTGGAAGCATGCTACTTGTAATATGCACAAATGCTGGAAGCATGCTACTTGTAATATGCACAACTGTTGGAAGCATGCTACTCATAATGTGCATAACTGCTGGAAGCATGCTACTCATAATATGCATAACTGTTGGATGCATGCTACTTGTAATATGCATGACATTTGGAAGCATGCTAATCATAATATGCACAACTGTTGGAAGCATGCTACTCGTAATATGCACAACTGTTGAAAGCATGCTACTTGTAATATGCATAACTGTTGGAAGCACGCTACTCATAATGTGCATAACTGTTGGAAGCATGCTACTCGTAATATGCACAACTGTTGGAAGCATGCTACTTGTAATATGCATAACTGTTGGAAGCACGCTACTCATAATGTGCATAACTGTTGGAAGCATGCTACTCATAATATGCATAACTGTTGGAAGCATGCTACTTGTAATATGCATAACTGTTGGAAGCATGCTACTTGTAATATGCATAGCTGTTGGAAGCACGGTACTCATAATGTGCATAACTGTTGGAAGCATGCTACTCATAATATGCATAACTGTTGGAAGCATGCTACTTGTAATATGCATAACTGTTGGAAGCATGCTACTCATAATGTGCATAACTGTTGGAAGCATGCTACTTGTAATATGCATAACTGCTGGAAGGATGCTACTCGTAATATGCATAACTGTTGGAAGCATGCTACTTGTAATATGCATAACTGTTGGAAGCATGCTACTCGTAATCTGCATAACTGCTGTCAACCTGTGTCCCCAGATCTCTTATAACGCCTTCAGTGTTCAGTGGGCTCCCATCGATGTGGTAATTAGTGGAATTGAGTTTTTTCCCAAAGGGGATGATGACGCATTTTTTTTGCATTAAGTTTAAGGCCATGGTTTCGGCACCAGTCATTGGTCTCAGTGAGGCCTTTCTGTAGGATGCCTACATCACTTGGGGAGTTAGTAATGGCTCCCAGCTTGCAGTCATCTGTGAACTTGGTCAGCCAGAGTCCCTCCATGTTGGCCTGGCTTCTGAGAAGTAGATGCCAAACAGGAGAGGACCCAGGACCGATCCCTGTGGGACTCCACTCATGACTGGTTGGCAGTCTGACTTGGAGTCCGCTACTTTCGCACTGTGGGTTCTGTGAGCCAATTTGCAACCCATCTGGTGATATAGGGGTTGATGCCTAGTTTGGTGAGTTTATCAGTAATTCCTGAGTGGGGAATGGTATTAAAGGTCTTGGCCAGATGTAGGTAGGCTGTATGAACTGCCTTGCCCTCATCTACAGCTCTGGTGACTGACTCAAAGAAGACAACCAGGTTGAACAGGCATGATCTACCTTTCACAAAACCAAATTGCGTGGGATCTAGAGGTTGGAGAGTCCCTATATTCTTGTTACTTAGGGCCATGATGATGTGCTCCATAGCCTTACATATCAGACTCATCAGGCTAATGGGGCAATAATTCCCAGGGTCTGTAGTTGCTCCCTCTTTATGGAGAGGGATGACTGTAGCAGTAGGCCATTCGGTAGGTACAAAGCCTGAGGTGAGGCTGTGATTAAACAGGGCACACAGATGTGGTGCCAGTTCACTTTGTAGTTCATGTAGAACACATCCCGTGATATTGTTGCGTCCCATGGAAGCTGTATTCTTGGCCTTGGACAATGCAGCTTTAACCTGGGCTGCTGATTTCTTAACTTTTTCCATTTTTCATTTCTATTATACCATTTTCCCCCTTTTTCCATATTGTTGATTGCAGTATTATGTGACACTAATAATCCAGTACCCACACACACACACACACACACACACACACACACACACACACACACACACACACACACACACACACACACACACACACACACACACAGACACACACGCACATGCACACAAACACAGATGGATACTTTATTTAACCAAAGAAAGGAGGGAAAAGTGTGCATTTACTACTTCTGACTGACCCTCTTTCACCGGTTTATAAAGTCCATATCTTCTCACAAGATTTAATTGAACAACCCTTGATGTGTGCTGACACTTTAATCTTCATATATTTAACAAAAATATATGCAGACAAAATTAGCATTTAATAAGTGCAGCTTTTTCTTCCTTCTTCAGCTGACAGAGTGCTCATTTTCTCAGAACCCTTTCTGCACATTTAGTTATCCCTACTAAATTCTTTCTGAGAAGAGTTTGAATGTTCTGCAGAAAACAACCCCTACAGTATAATTCACATACTACTTTCCTTCCCAAGAGGAGATTATTCTGAACCTTGTCCAACCATTCTGCAGAAGTGATAAGAATATAGTTAGAAAACATTATGTTTAAATGTAAGCTGCACGTGCATATCACAGTACCCAATATCCCAGCTGCTGAACAGAAACATCTTAATATTTAGAGCAACCTATTTATGTACAGTGCACTCCTGTGGGTGCATGCACAGTGCATGAAATGAAGTCACCAGTGCTGAGCTGCAGGATGTGCAGCCCTGTGGGTGTATGCACAGTGCATGAAATGAAGTCACCAGTGCTGAGCTGTAGGATATGCAGCCCTGTGGGTGCATGCACAGTGCATGAAATGAAGTCACCAGTGCTGAGCTGCAGGATGCACAGCCCTGATGCTTAACTTTATGTGCCGATATTACTGGTGTAACTTTTATGCACTTAATACAGTGTCACTCATTGTCTGGCTTTGGTATTGCTGCTATGCACAGTTGCACTGGATTTCAGACTTTATATTTTGGCAAACTTTATAATATAAATTCTGTAAGGAGTGTCTGCACTGAGTGACTTACCACAGCATGCCAAGGGTCACTAACTAACTATTCATAAGGGCTCTATTTAAAGACTGCTTTTCCAAATCATTAAATCTTTCTAGAAGAGTCAGAGGTCATGGTGGTGCAGCGGTATCGTTGTTGCCTCACAGGAAGAGGTTCTCCTGTTTGATTCTTGGCTGGAGCGCCTTCTGTGTGGAGTCTGCATGTCCTCCCCATGGTTGAGTGGTGTTTGAAAGACATGTGTAGAATGGGCATGCCTTCATTGAAGGCTGGTTGTCAAGCTAGCACCTATAAAAAATCTACTGCCAATCATTAACAGACCAGAGTTCTGCTGTGGCAACCCCTAACCGAGAAAAGTCAGAGGTCAGTGAGCTCATTCACTCATTTTTTTTTTAATCCCAGCCTCTATTTAGGATATTCTGCCTACCTTTTACACTTCATAGCCCTCCGATGTGAAAAACTATTAATCACAGAAGTACCATTTATCACTGTACCACCACATAAAACGGAACTATAAGCAATTGTAAATGTAAAATTTGGCATTATGTAAGTATATTGCTATAATTAGTATAATATAGGTATGTCAAAAATATTTTGCATATTTATTTTATCATAGGATAAAGCATTTGGGAGCTGCCTCTGTCCATTAGTAGTACAGGGGGCACTACTGGGGTAAATTTGGATGAATGTTTTTATGTAGATTGGGAGTCTGTTGCAAAGCAGCAGTATCCACCTGCCCTTCCAAACTATTCTGTTGATGTTGTAGAAGAGGTTTAGATTCCCTAGACCAATTACTTTTGATGACATTTGACTTACTGATGTGCAGTAAAGCCATCATTATTGGGTCAGAGGATACATTGTACACCAGACACAGGTCACCTCTTAGCAGTCTGTGGTAGTTCCCTGGGATAGATTACTTTCCAAAGAATCCGATAATGCATTTCTTGGAATTTAGTTTCAGTCCATGATTTTGGCACCAGTTAGTTATTTTGTACAAACCTTCCAGCAGGATTGCTAAATCATTTGAGGATTCAAAGACTGCTCCTAACTTGCAGTCAGCCAGGACCCTTAATTATTGGCTTTTATTTCAGAAAAAAAGATGCCAAACAGGAGAGGTCCCAGCACAGAACCCTGGGTGACTCTAGTGCAGACTGGTCTCTTTGTGGAGATAGGACACAGAAAATCAAAATATCAGAGGCTATGAGCCAGCTGGCAATCCAGTGGGTGACACAGAGGATTATTCCATGTTTATTTAGCTTTTCTACTATGCCTGAGTGGGGAGTTGCGATAAAGGTTTGGCCAGATAGAGGTATGCAGTGTGTACTGTTTTGCCTTCATACTGCTTTGCCTTCATCCATTGCTTTGGTGACATTTAACAAAAACACCAGGTTGACTAAGCATGACCTGTCCTTGACAAATCCAAACTAAGACTCATCCAATGTTTGGAGGTTCCCTGTAATCCTGATTGATTAGTTCCATGATAAGTCTGTCCATGGCTTTGCATACGAGGCTGGTCAGACTTAAGGGTCTGTAATTGCCTGGGTCTGTGGAAGTTCCTGCCTTAAGCAGTAGAATGACTGTAGATGTTCTCTATTCACTTGGTACAAAACCTCTGTGGAGGCTAAGATTAAACAATATGAATATTTTTTGAAGAACAAGATGAATTTTACTTTGTGAATTGGAAAACATAGTAAAGTCATTCAATTACCAGTTCTAGGCAGATTTATGTATTCATTTAACATTTGTTTACAGGGCAAGTCTGAGTTGGAATGAGCCGATTTTCAGTGGAGGCCCAGGGAGAAACGCTCCAGACATATGGCTTTGTGACATGGGAGGAAACTGGAACACCCAGAGGAAATCCACATGAATGCAGGGAGGACATGCAGACTCCACACAAAACTCACCCCAGCAGGGAATCGAACTGGAGAACCTCTCACTGTGAGGTGACAATGCTAACTGCTGCACCACTGCACCATCCAATGTGAATTTTTACAACAAAGAAGATATCAAATTATTTTAATGAAAAAGGTTATTTAGCCTATCATTCCCTATAACATGACTGGCATTTACTATGTAGATACCTATTAGTTATTTTATAAATGGACAAAAATTTGAAGAAAAATTATTTCCCCATTAAAAAACAAATGTGAATAATTTCAAAATAAAAGGCAGTAATATATTACCAGAAGAAAATTGACTTAGCATACAGTGACCTGCAAAAGGAGTGTAATGCTATTTATACATGCCTTTCAGCTTTTGTTTAGGTTCAGAGGTAGTTATTAGGGCTTGAAGTCTAGAGAGCCATTAAGGAGCTAGCCCAAATTCCCAAATGCCCCAAAGCAATGCCTGGTTAAGTGACTTGCTCAAGGTCAAACAGTAAGTAACTGATGATGAAGGGATTTAAGCCCTGTACCTTTAGCACAGGAAGTAACTCATCAAAAAGTCAGAGCTTTAGTCTTTTATGTTAACTGCGAGACATTAAATGACATAGAACTCAAAAATGTAAACATTTTCCACATATTCATTTTTTACATAATAATATGTCCTTGTAGTTCCTGATAAATGGCATTAATATCAACAGAATATACAATATTCTCACAAGTTAACTGCCCTTGTAAACTCATGAGTAGCAAAGCCACAAATGCGTTTCTAGGATTATAATGCACAAGACAAATATTTCTAACATTATACTTACCCTATTACATATCCTTTATTCACCCTTTTCTAGCATGTTAGTTTGATCCATCCTGGGTTGGGAGGGTGGCCTAATGCTTAAGGTGTTTGACTTACAAACACAAGGTGCAGGGTTTGAGTCTCACAAGGGATAATTGGCTAGACTTAAAAACTGGCTCACAAGGGCAGTTAGCCTAGTGCTAACCTATAAACTGTTTATTTTTTGCTTTATGTATATAGTGTCAGTGTAAAAATATGTCCCTGAAGTAGCCAACCTACCAAATTAGCAAACAAATAAATAAATATGATAAGTATTGATTTTAGCTAAGTTATTTTTTTATTATTCAACTTTAACATTTTTTACATATTTACTTTTGGATCAAGTAATAGTAGGATATATAAGGCAATTTTATCAGAGGTCATGTATGCCTTACCAATAACCACCCTCAGGTTCTACCCCTTTCAAGTATGACAGTAAGTAAGTCCCAGATTAAATTTAAGGGCACCCATCCAGTTGTCCAAGTTAGGTTTATAGGATGGCAGGGAATCTCATTGCCTGTAGCGAAGCCTCATCCAGAGCACAGGGAGGTGCTGAGTGATTAACGTAACTCTCCATCTACTGTTGTTTATTTCCTGATGTAGGTTGAGATCTCTGTTCTATTGCTGGCTGCACTATTTGACTTATTGTGAAATAAGAGGTCAAGGATATCTAGATTCCTAAGGCCACAGTAGCAAAGTACAGAGGCTCCCTCAGGAGCCTGTACAACACTGAATACGGGGACAAGAATTCCAGTCTTTCTTGGTAGCTATGTTTTTTTTAAACCTCAGGTTGTTTTTGTTAGCAACATTTTCAGTTTTTCTATTTTTTTTATGAGTCTATAGATTCATACCAAATGGTGCATTATATTCTATAATGGGTCTGGCCAGGGCATATTATAATGGAACAATAGCTTCCTTGGTTTTAGAAGAGATGCGTTTAGCAATTAGATACAAGATGTAGAAGGATTTCCTAATTACAGCTTATACATGGTGATTAAAGAAAGGGAACTGTCAGCCCAGGTATCCAGATCTCTAATCACTGTCTCGCTTGATAGCAGGGTGTTATCAGTACAGTAAATTGATACAATTTGCTATTTCCCAAGAGGGATGCTATTGCATTTCTTAGAATTTAGTATTAAACTCTTTTTGCACTAGGTGTTGACTTGTGTTAATTCCACTGTGGCGATCCCTAACCGGGAAAAAGCCAGAAGAAGTTGACTTGTGTTAATGCATTGTGAAGGGTATAGGTATCTTGGTTTCACTTAATAACAATACCCACCTTGCAGTTATTAGCAAATCTGTTTAACCAGAGATTAATGTTATGACTTTTGAGGCTAGAAAAAAATGTCAAACAGGAGGGGACCTAACACAGTTCCCTGGGATCACTACTGGTTACCTCCTCTCTGACCGAGGAGGGTCACCACTTCTGACAGCATGCATTCTGTGATTGAGCCAGTTTGGTATCCACCTTTCCAAAAAGGGATCGATGTTTAATGTAATATGCTTATTTATGATTCTGTCATGTGGTATGATATCAAATGCCCTGGCCAAATCAACACTTGCTGTATGAACAGTGTGCTCACTGTCTACCACCTGCACGACGTTTTCAAAGAAGTATATAAGGTTTATAGCGGTTCATAGATTAGTGCTAAGCTAACTGCTTTGTGGCCCATTTTAAGCCTAGCCAATCACCTCCTGTGAAAATCAATCCCTGCACCTTGTGTCTGTAAGGTAAATACTTTAACCATTATGCCAACCTCCCACCTATAGATTTGCATTAGGTTAACTGCCCTTGTGGGGCCATTTTAAGCTTAGCTAATTACCCCATGTGAGAATCAAACCCTGCACCTTATGCCTATAAGATAAACACCTTAACTATTTTGCAAACCTCCCAGATATGACTTACTTCATACAAAGCTGAAGAACTGAGGGCTGAGCCTACCCAGATTTTTGATGTTGTGATTTATGAGGTCTATAATGACACTTTCCATGGCTGGACAAATAATATTCATAAGGATGATGGGCCTGTAGTTTCCAGGATCTGTGGTGAGTCCATCCTTATGAAGCGGCATCACTACTGCAATGCACCAGGATCTAGATGTGTTTATATTAGAAGATCAACTCTTCAGAAAGTCAAACTTCACATGGTGAAGACTATATGATCAACTTTCCAAAAAGTCAAAGTGTTTTTACTGAGATCGCTGTACAGTGGGGAATGGGGAATTTGCCCTTTTCCCAACTATAGTGTGATATTGTTGTTGGCATATATAAATAAGGGGGGTGCAGGAAGGTTTACCCCCCTCTGCAAAAAACAGGTTTTTTTATAATGTTCAGCTTTTTGTAAGGTTGATCATATTGTTTCAACCAAATGAAGTTCAACTTTCTGAAAAGTTGATCTTCTGATATAAAGTCAGTTCAGAGACATAGCCTATAGATAGGCTTAAGTTAAACAGTTTGATGAGTGGACTCAGGGAGCACATATCTGGCACTGTTTAGCAGCCCAGTATGTTGTTGAAACCCATGGAAGACATGCTTTTGGTCTCTGACAGTACCTTATCCTTAGTAATGATCAGGGAAGTAACTCAGGGATAACTGGAGCTAGGAAAATAGCTTCATGGGAGATGCTGACCATGGAAATGTTTGGTTAGTGCATTACCAACTTCTTTTAAGTTTGAGTAGGAGGCACAATTATGGAAAAGTACAGAGCAGTGTTGTAAATGATTTCTTAATTTTTTAACATAACTAAAGAAGGACTTGTAGTTATCCTTTGACTCATTTGCTAGCCTGAGTTCATGAGATACTTTGCTTGTCTTTATGGTTGCCTTCAGTTTCTTTGTAAGTTGCTTATGCTGTCTTCATGTATAGGGCTTCTGACCCTATGGTAATCTGATCAGTTTGTTTATATTAACTGACTTCCAGGGTTGTTTATTTTTGGATTTATCACTATATTTGGTTCTGGCAGGGACTGCCGGGTCAATGCATTTCTCTAAATGAGCATAAAGATCCTTGATGTAGGTAGCCGCATATCTCAGATCAACTGTGGAGTTTTTGTGGGTGAATTTAGACATTTTGTCATAGAATTGTAAAAGGTTTGCTTTTTTGAACTCTCTAAAGAGGACCATGTGAGTTACCAGGGGAGATGATTTTTTGAGGTTGAAGGTAACTTGTAGATGGTTTTCTTTAACTAATGAGTGACTGACCAGAGGGAGGGCACAGGTTGAAGCTAAGTTTGTGAGAGCCAGATCAAGAATATTTTCACACCTGGTAGATTGAGGACAAGTTGATCTTTACCCAGTGCAAGAAACTTTGGGCATTTCCTGCGTTGGTAGTGTAGATGCATCCATGGAGGAATAGTTGAAGTCACCAAGGATTAACGAGCCATTGCATACAGGGATATTTTCAAGGAATACCATGAAGTTCTCATGATCATGTGGGAAGAAGGACAGGGATTGATTATGAGCTATAAGCTGGAAGCTTGACTTCCTCAAAGTAAACTGCAGTTCTATGATCTCACTGGGTGCAGGAGCGGAGTTCTGGATGTTGCCTTTGAAAAGATGCTATCACTGATGAAAACAATAAGACTCTACCAAAGTTACTAATGGGTTTAAAGATTTTACCAAGATGTGAAGACCAAATCGCTGAAAATTAGGACTTGTATATTTGAAGTCTGAGATTACCATTTTTCAGAATGTTCCCTTTTCTCCAAGGTATGGCAATCTCAGGGATGGTATGTATAAGTTCAGGTGGTACAGGACAGTTTGTCCTTCCTGTAAAAAAAAAAAAGTTTTGAGAAGAGTCATATTCTTTATTTACTCTTCTCATGTATTTTTGGTCCTTTTTTTCTGTCTCAGGACTAAGTCAATGCAAGTCTCAAGTTTATATAGAGTGTCTGTAGTCATGCTTTTATGATCCCTTGATATGTCTGTAATCCTGGATACCAAGAGGCAGTAAACTGTAACCTTATCCTTGTTCAGCCTTGTGAACATTGAAGAGTCGCCAATTATTAAGATGTTTCTAGAAGCCAGTTTCTGTATGCCAGAGATGGTAATGGTATCTTATGGTGACATGTTGATGAGGGAGTGTGTAGTAGGTATATTTCAGGAGGGCTTAACTGATGCCTAATCGTAAGCGTCCTGGGAAGCTTGGTAAGTGATTTTTTTTAATGGTACCAGAGTATGATGACAGGTTTGCCTTGTCTGTATGAAGATGTTGCATTTATGTGGATTGTGGCATAATAGTGTAATGTTCACTGCATGCATTGGACTTGGAAAGGGATGCCTCCTAATTTGTTAGGTATTTATGCCTCTCACAGACAAGAATCAACTAGGTTGAGCAGGAGTTCATTTTTAGTTAGCATGAACTAGTCCTTATACTGTCTTAGGATGCCAAGTGCTAGAAGGTTGGTGATAGAAAGGGAGAGATGGTTTTCTGTCTCTGCATGATGTCCAGGGCTGTTGTTGATAGTCCCTAAAAGGGTGAGAGAGAAGGGAATGAAAGAGTGTTAAGACTGGCTTTCATTAATAATCTGAGCACCATGTGCAGACCAGCATAACTGGCAGCAGATTAGAGAAAATCAGAGCAGCATGGTTTGGCTCAAAAACAATAGTGCCTAGCACCAAGGAAATGAAGGAAGATGTTATTTCAGTACTTACTAAGCGAAACATTTCATGTGAGTATGCTACCTACTATTCAGCTACAACTAGGGTGGTGCAGTATAAAGCAAACAAAAAAAAAGTGTACCAATGATAAAGATATTAATTTGAGCCAATAGCTCAGATATCTAAAAACAACAGCAATTAAACCATTCATAGGTTCATAGGTTCATTGGTGTTTACTAGGCTAACGACTACAAGGGCCTTTTTAAGCCTTGCCATGCATCCCAAATCTTTGACAAGCTCTGATACCCTTGATAAGTGTAAGCATGGGTCCTGGGAGATTAACCATTTATAGGTTACCTGTGTCCATTAGAGACATAGGTTCCAAACCAGGGATGAATTTCCAGTTTCCCATCCAATTGTCCAAGTTGCACTTGAACTGGGTTAGGGAGGATCCCTGCTTCACATGGATGGGGAGTCTGTTCCATAGATGGGGTAGTCTGTGGAATACATACCCATCTCTCCAGCAGGTCCTATTTATATCACAGGCATGGTTTTAGTCTTTAGAATGGGTAATTTGTTTTGTGGATATGCAGGAGGTCCATCAGAGTGGGGTCTGACAATGCCCTGTATGCCAGGCATAGATCTCCCCTCAAAAAGCCTGTAGGAGACAGAATACAGAGATAGGGCCTTGAGGTTGTCTTCATAGGACATTTTACTTACATCTTGCATTCTTTTAGTGAGGAACCTCTGTGGACGTTCCACTTGTTGGATATGCCTAGTTGTTCTCATGAACACTGCTTTCTCCAAAATGGCCCTCACACCAGCCCATTACAGGCTATTGCCAAGGTAAGTATTAAATAGTAAGTAAGTGAAATAAAACAGGTAAAACAGCTACAAAAATGGCAGAAATAGCAAAATGACTTGTAGCTAAAACCTTACCAACCAAAGCTAGCAACGTAGCTAACCATAACAAAAATAGGTGGAAAAATGTTCTTCAAAAAAACAATTATCAATAATTCCCCAAGATACTAAAATCCTTCTAGGAGAAGACATTCACCCTAATCCTGGCCCAATCTATCACAATAAACATCATGACAATTGTCTTCCATGCACTACTCCAACCGTACAACAATCAACCTCAGCCCCGGTAATCTAACCTTTGCTGCCATAAATGTTAGAAGCATAAGAAATAAAATTACTGAACTACATGCTTGAATTTCTGAACATAACCCTGATATTCTCACTGTAACTGAAACTTGGCATAAAACAAGTATAAACAACAATGAAATTCCACCTCCCGGCAAAAATATCATCTGTAATGACCATATAAAGAGGAAAGGTAATGGTATTGCTTTATTTTTTCCCAACAACTACTACATTTCCCCTTAAAACAAACCCATACCAAAATTCAATTCAGCAAAGTTTCTTATAAATTTCTTGAAATTAAACAATTATAAACAAATATGTATTACTGTTCTTTACATCCTTCCTGGTAACAATACAGCTATACTGTAAGATATTCTACACTGGATATTCATAACAGTTCCACAAGAAATAATACCATTAGATGATGTGAGTATCAATTAGTTAGATATAAACTCTAACTCTCCTGCATCTAGCATGAATTTATTTGGTTTCATGCAACTGATTAATAGCCCCACACATTATAGCAAGGCATATCAAATTCCCTATTAAACTGTTCCTTAGTATCAGACCCTAGCAAATACACCACCTCAGGTACAATGTCAGTCTGTCTCAGTGATCATCTCCCATTCTATACAACCAGACATCTCTCATATCCACTTAGAAAGGTTGCATGTTGTTTTATTAACATGCTGTTTCAGTTTAACTTAGAAAGGTTCATTACTAATCTATCATCTATTAACTGGAATTTCCTTAAAATCCTCCCATTTGATTATGCTGCAAATGACTTCAATAAAACGTTCCTGAATATCCTAAGTAGCCTTGTACATCCTAGAAGGAAGAAACTAAAAACAAATAATGCAATTTAGCTATCCAAAAAGAGGAGAATGCTAATGCAGGATAGAGAAAAAGCCTGAAAAGAATGGCAAAAAATATGAAACATCACAATATCATGAAAACTTCAGAATGCTTCACAATCGTACTAAAAAGCAAATTAATGAAAACAAAAAAATATACCATAATAACTTTTGGAATAATAGTAAATAAAACCCTAAAAAATTCTGGACAGCCATCAAAGAAATATTTTCCAGTCATAAATTCAACCTTATCCCCTCTCCCAAAAACTCATCACTCAGAATCGCACTACAGTTCAACTCTTATTTCATAGATAGTATAGCATTTCTAACCAATGATTCCACAACATCCAATCCTAACCTTGCCAAGCAGCCATGTGTCACCATATCCACTTTCACCTTCCAACATGTGCCCACATGCTATATAAAACTACTCTTAAAGTCAAACAATGCGCTACTTCATCTGATGGCCTTCCAAGTGAATACCTTGAAATAGCAGCTGATAACATTGCCTACCCTGTCTTAATCCTTATAAATAGGTCAAACCAGGAATCCCACATTCCCTCTCTCTGGAAAAAGTCACACATTATCCCTCTGTACATTGGGAGTAAATTTGGCAGAAATTACTAACTTTAGACCTGTAGCAATCTTATCCCTCTCTCCATAATACTTGAATAATGTATTCAAAAACAATTACTAAGCTATCTCTTGCAAGCAGAACTCTTATCCCCCACATAACATGGCTTCTGTCCTTCCAAAAGTACTAACACTGCACTTCTAACCCATATAGATACTGTCAATAAAGCTAGAGATGATGGCAAACTAGCCTCCTCCTTATTTCTAGACTTGTCTAAAGCCTTTAACACAGTTTGTCACAGCAAACTTCTACTTCAAATGTCCTCATCATGTCTATCTCAGCCAACCCTTCTATGGTTCAAAAGCCACCTGTCCCATAGGTATCAGTCAGTAAAATAACACTCTACCCACTCTCCATACAACAGTCCTCCTTAATATAGTATGCAGATGACTGTACTCTCATTTGCACATCTCTCCACATTCTATAGAGGTGCAGTAGAGCATCCTCACCTGAAACTTCATAGTCTGGTTTGGAAGCTGCATAGTTACAGAAAGGAAGGTGCTACAAAGAGTGGTGAGGGTTGCAGAGAAGGCAACAGGTTCCAGTCTTCCATCGATACAACTTTATTCTGCAAGAAGCATCTGAAAAGCCACCAAAATAATACAGGACACCACACATCCTGCGCATGGACTGTTTAACAATCTGGCATTGAGCAGGATATATCGCGGCATCTGTTGCAGGAACATAAGATTCAGCAACAGTTTCTACTCTACAGTGATTATACTTCCGAACTCGGGCACTAGTCCCAGGGGTCTGGACACATAATAAGTCAATTGTTATTTATTTTTGTATTATATACTTACATATATTTCAAGTAAGTGCAATATTTATTTATTATATTCATAGTATTATTTAACCTACTCAAGTGCAATATTAGACAAATAACTTAGGCATTGTTCAATCTGTAGTGTGTTTGTATTATTTTAAAAAGGGTAATTTAACTCGGGGGAGTGTATTCTTTTCGTATATGAGTGTTGATAAATGTTTCTGTTCTTTCTTAAGTTTATTGGGAGTAGTATTGTATTTGTTAGTTATATTTATTCCTCTACTTGTATGTGTTGTTTCATTTTCATTTGTCATCTCAAGAATGGAGCTGATGCACAAAATTTCCTTTAGGCTACATGTGTGTAGTTCTATATGACAATAAAATTTACTTTGACTTTGACTATGTGGCACACCTCCAAAAATACTCAGAAAGCTTTAATCTAAAAAAAACAAAAACAAACTACAACTTTTTCCCCAAATCCCTATCCCATGAAAAAATCTAAATGTAAAGTCCTCTCTCAGTGATACAACCATTAAAGTCACTTCTCATAGCAAATTACTAGGGATGATAATCTTAAATTTGACCTGCATACACAAAATTGGTTTCATTAGTTGTCTTCAATGCCAGTATAACTTCCACATGTCTTGAGTCTGCCCTGCTGTACAGATCAGCATTCTGTTCACCTTCAATGGACCATAGGATCATAGGAGGTTATTAGGGTAATGGCCCTAGAGCCGTTACAAACCTAGCCAAGAGTTTATCCCCAAACAGAAACCTCAGTCAGCACCTGTCACCCCTGTCAGTGAGGGACACAGATGGAACCCCTGGGACAAATTTGTGGTTTCCCACCCACTCATCGAGGTTGCACTTGAAGAGGGTCAGCGAGGTGCTCTGTTTGACATGTATGAAAAGTCTATTCCAGAGATGGGGCAGCCTCTGGAAGACAAATCTGTCTCACCAGCAGATTTTGTTGATGTTGCATATTAGATTCAGATATTTTGAGCTGGTAATGCATGAGGAGTTAGACTTACAGATATGGAGCATCTCTAGTAGGGCAGGATCTGAGACTGCCTTGTAGGCGAGACACAGATCACCCCTGAGCAATCTGTGCGATACTGGATAGAGTGATAGTGATTTGAGCCTGTCCACCTAGGACAGGTGTTGGAGGCCATGGATTCTCTTTGTGAGGTATTTCAGTAGCCTTTTAGTTGGTGCAGATGTTTGGAGAGGTAAATACCAGTTGGGTCATTATACTCAATTATTGGTCTAATGAGGGAGGAGTATAGAGAAGTAATAACCTCCTTTTTTCTGGATGCAATCCATTTACTTATGAGATGAGCCAAGTAAAAGGCTTTTCTAACCACTGCTGCTACATGATTGTCGAATGTGAAGTTGTTATCAGCCTGAGTGCCTAGGTCTCTCACCACAGGCTGTGTGCTGTTGATGTAATCAGTAGAGGCCATGTTTTTGCCGAATGGTATGATGATACATTTTTTTACATTTAGCTTGAGGCCATGATTTTGGCACCAGCCATTAGTTGCTGAGAGACCCTCTTTCAGTATGTTAACATCATTTGGGGAGTCAATGACAGCACCCAACTTACAGTTGTCCGCAAACTTGGTCAGCCACAGGCCTTTTGTCTTTGCCTGGACTTCTAAGAAGTAGATGTCAAACAGTAGGGGTCCCAGGACAGATACCTGGGGAACTCCACTAGTGACAGGTCTGCTATCAGAGGTGAAAGTGCCTATTTTGACCTTGAGAGTTCTGTGGGTGAGCCAGTTCTGATAGGATAAGGATTTATGCCAAGTTGCGTTAGCTTTTTGATGATGCCTGAGTGGGAGATTGTGTCAAAGACCATGGCCAAGTCAAGGTAAGCTGTATGCCTTGACTTTCCCTCATCCAGGGTCTTGGTGACAATCTCAAAGAAGTCAACCTGGTTCAACAGGCAAGATCTGCCCTTGACGAATCCGAACTGGTGGGGTCAAGTGCTTGGAGATTGCCTATGTCTTTGTTTATGAGATCCATAATAATACACTCCATGGCTTTGCAGCTCAGACTTGTCAAGCTAATGGGGTGATAGTTTCCAGGGTCAGTAGTGGCACCACCTTTGTGCAAGGGGATGACAATGGCAGTTCTCTGCTCTGCTGGAATGAAGCCTGTACTTAGGCTGTGGTTGAATAGGGAGCTTAATGGTGATGCTAGTTCTTGCTGGAGATGGTGCAGAATACAGCCTGGGATACTATCAGGTCCTATGGAAGCTGTGTTCTTTGCCTTGGATAGGGGCTGTAACACTTGATCTACAGAGATGTGAGGTGTGGGACAAGTATTGGGGATGTTGAAAGGGCCTTTGGGGTAGATGGGGGATGTAGTTTGTGTTGAACCTCTCTGCTAGCACACTGGCTAAGTCAACAGTATCGGTGTAAATGACACTGTTAAGTACTAATTCGGAACAAACCTGGGCTTTGCCATGGAGGTTCCTGAAGTAACTGAAAAAGGCTTTGTGGTTTTCCTTTGTTTTGGAGGCTTGTTTTGATTCATAATTGGCTTTGGAGCCTTTCACTAGTGATCTAATTTGCTTGTTGAGGCTACGGAGGGAGTTTTTCCAATTTGGAATTTGTTCCTTTTAACCCTTAGACAACAATTAGGAATGCAACTTCTTTGTTTTGTTCTGCATGTTTCATTCTAAATGTTACCAGGACTCCTTCTTTTTAACAAATTTAAGTAAAATAAAATAGAAGAATATTGGTCACTTCACACCAATTATGTTCAGCCGAGTTGCACAGGAAAAAAAAAGATATAAAATTACAAGAAGCAAAAGTGAAATTGTGACATACAGTGTAACAAATGTGAAAATAACGAAGACTACTAAGATATGTAACAAAATTCAGTATGACGTAATGAAATATGGGCTGGAAATACAGAAACAGCCAGTGTAAAAAATATTTAAGTAGAAAGGGTAAATAGTTGCCATTTACATCTAAATCTCTATCTTATTTTGCATCCCTTACAGCAGTCCCCTCCTGGCTGGGAATTCTGCTGGAGCTGTTGGCCTTGATAATTTATCTGAACCAATGAGACCCTATCTGCAGTCTTTCTTATCATTTCCAGGTACTTTTAAGATTCTAACCCTACTCCCATCCTGTATTTCCAGTCTTGGGCATATCCAGGATTTTTGGAATTGTATACCAACTTCTACGATGTAGCCACCAATACCTATATGTGGCACCACGGAGGACATTACATGTTTCAGATCAACATTCATTTTTACTACTGCAAAAAAACTCCCCAAATTATGGGTTTAACTTAAAAACTTATTTTCTCAAATCAGCTATTCTAAAAAAAAAATGAACAAATTACATACCATAAACCATGGTAAATACACCATTTAAACTGAATATATGTCATTGTACAAAATAAATTATTTGCAAAATTGTATGCCATGGTGTACATGATGTACTCCAAGCTATACTCTTATTTTTACTCCTACTTTCTCGGCATCTGTAAATTTAATTTATCCTGCTTCCCAGACCCACAACTCCCCACATTCCTGATATACAAAAATACTGAATTGCGTTTTCCCTACGGACTAATCCAGCAGTATCCTTCTCATAACCCCCTTTTCACACAGTTGACCTCCACACTACTACTTTTAGAACCTCCCCTTCAGCTAGCTACTTATCCATTTCATTACTCCTCACCCATTCCCCTAGTTCCCAGACTAGAGTAGTCAAACTCAACAAGGTCTTCTTTCCCTGCTGAGTTTGCCAGGCCTGTTCCCTTGGCTGTGGTTGCACTAGATAGTAGGTAGGGACAGTGGGAATCTCATTCATCCATTCATGAGAGTCTCTAATTAGATGACAAGGCATTTGGCTACCTTAAGAGAGTCATAGTTACTCCTGCTGTTTACCTGCACTTCATTGAATTTCTTCACTTTGACATTTAGAGCACTGAGCAGAAATCGCATCACATCAATACCCATCTCGGGCCTTTGCAATGCTTTGTTTTAATTAAACAATCAGATTTCCCTGGTCTGCACCAGTTCTAAGTCAGCTGCTAGGTGCCAGATAAAGCGAGACGCAGGTCGAGACCGGCACCCACCACAGCCAGGGTGAGCCACAGAAAGGGCCTGGCACATGTCCAGAGTCACTGCCGCGGTCCCCCTGGTCCCCCCAGGAGGGGGAGCACGGCAATGGGACGATGCCTCATCCAGCTGCTGTGCAAGCCCAGCACTGCTTCACGCCTGAGCCCGACTGATCCAGCCCTTATATATATATATATATACATATATATATATATATATATATATATATATATATATATATATATATATATATATATATATATATGTATATATATATATATATATATATATATATATATATATATATATATATATATATATATATATATATATATATATATATATATATATATATATATATATGGGTCTACTTTAAAACATCTAAAACCCATAACATGTAATTTCATAACATTGAGACCAGAACATCTAAAACCCATAACATCTAAAACCCATAACATCAAGTTTCATAATATCTAACACTACAAATCACAAGAAAATATCATTCCCTCCACATATAACAACCCCAAACTACCAAACACACTTTTTACTATGTTTCTGCAGGGGGGCTCTGCACCACCCATATGAGGGGCTCTGCACCACCCATATGAGGGGCTCTGCCCCCCCCACACCACCTTAAATTAAATATACTAACTCCAAGATCACACTACAGTTGAAAAAAGTTAATTTCCTAATCCCACTGTATCAAGTCCCCCTGCAGAAACATAGTAAAAAGTGTGTTTGGTAGTTTGGTGTCATTATATGTCGTTATATGTGGAAAGGATGTTATTTTCATGTGATTTGTACTGTTAGATGTTATGTATGTTTTAGATGTTCTAGTCTCAATGTTATAAAATTAGATGTTATGGGTTTTAGATGTTTTGAAGGGGACATATATATATATATATATATATATATATATATATATATATATGGTTTACTATCACAATGCCGATGTGCACTTGCACGGCTGTGAAGTATTCGAACAACAGATGTTCGAATACTTCATATTTTGGCAGGTGATGGGAGCGAACGTTACCATTGCGAATGGACTGTGCATTCGCAATTCTAACGTTCGCTCATGTGAGGGGATCGCGGTACAGTGCGGTTAGGGAAATACATCCCTTTCCTCACTGTAGTGCGATCTCGGAGTTGGAATATTAAGGTAGGGGGGGTGTGGGGGGTGCAGGGGGGCTTGCCCCCCTGCATAACTGTGAGTTTAGGCTAGGTAGGTAGGTAGTTACGGGTGGGAGTGCTGTGTATTGCCATAAATGTCGCGAGCGACATTTTCGACAATACACAGCTGTTTTCGACTTTAGGTTAATTCGGAAATGTTCATTTCCGATGTATAAATTCGAAAATGCAGACACATTTTTTTCTGATTTTCGAATTTATGATAGTAAACCTATATATATATATATATATATATATATATATATATATATATATATATATATATATATAATGTGTGTGTGTGTGTGGAGAGCTAATAATAAAAATATATGTTGAAACAGTTAAATGTGTACACTTCAAATTAAAAAGAATGAAGGCTTAAGGATATAGCTATGTAAAAATATTGGTTGTGTAATATTGCAAAAGAAGTTAAAAAAAGACTGCAAATATTTTAATAATGGATTTCAACACAAGTGTAGGAGCACATCAAAAATATAAAACGTTAAGCAGAGAAAAGAGTTATACTCTACAGACATGAAAATTAAAAGATATTGAAATGAACAAATATTTATCATGTAGATATAGAAAAGAATTACTAAAATTAAAATGTGAGCTATATATGAACAAAATATTCACCTAGTTCAAGAAAAGAATGCTCTGTAATGAACTATACTATAACAAAAACGAAAAAAGAAAAACAGAAAAGCATACAATAACGTTTTGTGTGGAGAGCAATCACATGCCAGCTGAGATATTAACAGAGTAAGAGAGTGGGAATAACATGCATGAACAAGGCGTGATATAACAGCAGAGTGGGAATAACATGCATGAACAAGGCGTGATATAACAGCAAAGGAAGCCACAATGAGAAAAGTCACTACACGAGATCTCAAATGACAGCTGCACATCAAAAGAAATTGAGGCAAAAATGCTGAATAAATAAGTGAAAAAATAGAAAACAAATTTCAGTATATTGTATGAAATACATATAGAAATTAAAATTGGAATATGAGAACATGAAAACAGAACTGCTAATATAAAGAGGAAGAAAAACAGTTGGTGCTCTGTGACTACATGACTAAATGACTATGATAAAGAAACCTCAAGCAACATGTGTTAAAGATATGAAAGATAAATACGATTTAATTAAAAATGTAAAGAGCAACTAGTCAAATGCAGATACTGTTTCAGGAAATTAATTGCTGAATGATTATGGAAAAACATTACCCAAAGTGAGTGATTTATTAGTAAGAAAGTTTGATTATAATAAAGGAAATTTGATGATAGTAAAGCAGAAAAGAAAGTTTAGATGTTTGCGTGACAGTGTGTGATGCACAGTAGCACAGCATGTATATTAATGATGCCTGGTCACCTAAGTTAGGTTTCATGGCTGGCAACACTGTTGCCAGCCATGAAACCATGTAAGTGAAAGCAGATACAATTCTGTTGAAAGCAGAGCACCTACAATCCATGGATTTGTCCAGAATGCCACAGTGACTACCAGGGCTTCACAGATAGCTGTCAATCATACCTCTCAATCTCTAAGAACAAGAAATCTGGACAAAGCCATCAATAATGTAGGGACAAAGGGACAATATAGGGACATTTTTAAATATTGCTCTTAAAACTTAGAAAATTTGCAGAATAACATGTTTTGCAATTAGCATGAATTTTCTGAAAGGTATGAAGTCTGAAACTCAAATGTCTGTCATTATTTTCTGACTTTAACCCTCAATAATTTGCCAGTGATATGCAGAAAACCACAATTCAGGAGAAATGGACCAAAAATATGAGGCCAAAATCTGGAATTCTGCAAAAATCTGTACAGTTGAGAGGTATGGAATGTGTTAGTGCAACATATCTCTACAAAGGGCAACATAATGTGGGGGCATTTAACCAGAAATTGGGCATAAGTGCTATAGATGTCATATAGATGTGGTAGAATTAAACTCAAAATACCTGTCATGCTCTTTGAGCAACATATGTAGACAAAGGCATACATACTGGGGGGAGAAAGGCCCAAAATATGGACAGATTTTAATATTGCACTTCCTAGCTTAGAAGGTTGGTAGAATAAATAGGCTGTACATTAACATGAATTTTCTGAAGAGCATGAACTTTGAAACATCAGTCATCAATTTCTGACTTCACTCTGCAATGACATGGCAATTATTCACCAGAAAACAAAAATGCTATGAGGGAAAGATCACAAATATGTGACAGAAACTGGACATTCTGCACAAATCAGGACAGATGAGAGATATGCACCTACATGTATGTAATACTGAGATCATCTCAGTGATATGACAGAAAACCACAAATTTGATAAGGAAAATATCTAGACATCCTGGGAATATCTGGACAGTTAAGAGGTATGAAAGTGAAGTATATGGTCCAAACACAGTACAAGACAGTGTACTTACAGTCCAGAGTATTGTGATATCACATCCCTGACATTTTGTACTGAAGCTGTAGTAATGATGTATAACAGAACATGGACTGCCATGTAAAATGATCACTCAGGGGAAGTGTGTGTATTGAATATGGACACACAGATGAACTGTAGGAATGAACACAGGGAAAGACAACAGGTGAAACTCCCTCATGTACAGCAGAGGATGACGTGTCAATGTAAAATGGTTGTAGCAGCAATACCAAGCACATGTCTATACGGTACAGTATGTACTGTACAGTGAAAATGTGCTGTATGTGACTGTCAAACAAGGTGACATAACATTAGGGAAAACGTCTGTGTGAGATAAGCATCGTTACATGAACAAGGCAGAGGACATCTATCAGGGATCTGACATACAATAGGTGTAGGGTGCACATTGTGAAGCTGTGCAAACTATGACTGAATATAAGTGTACTCACAGCAGAGGTCTTCAGCAAGGTGGCCACAGGTAAAAGATCATGGAAAACATCAGAATAACCAACCACAATCATGGACAATATCAGAATAATGCCACCAGTAATCCCATAGCTCTGACACAACATATGTGATGTGGAGTGATAACAGCTGATCTTGCACATACATACTTGAACAATTATGAAACATCCACACACTATGAGCTGTGAGACAGTGCACTGTGACAAAGGTGGTACACTTCAGTTACATATCACTGGATGATGTGTAGGGAGGTGGATGAAGAAGGGTGCATTGTACACAGTTATTGGTGTGATGAGTGCTGGGGATGATGAAGGTATTATTGCCTCTGATGTGCATGTCCTTCACATACCCAATACTTGTGTTACATTCAAGGGAGTTGTCAGCACACCGACCACATGCTGGTGAGGACATGGGATACATACCTATTGGTATGATTATAGGGTTTGATGTCCACATTATACTTGGTTGGTGTGTTTGTTTTCTGATTCAACAAATCCCTCCATGTTTCTTGTCAAAGCAGGTGTTGTCATGGCTGCGGGAGCAGTATTTGGTATGTGTTGATACTGTCTGTATTATACTAATATCACAGGTGGAGTCGATGGTTGCTCATAATCTGCAGTCCTTCAGGCAGCTGTTTGGACACAGCATGTGTATGTCACCTGTGATATCCATCACTTAACTAATTGGCAGAAAGGGCCTAGCACACACTCCTGATGTACCGACCTGTTCACTGCAACCTGAGATATAGGTCATGTCACACATTTCAACATAGTGAGATGTCATGTATGTCATACACTGGTTGACCCATTTGGTGATATTGCCATTTATGGCCACATATGACAGTGTTGATTGAATACCTCAGTGTGGATTTGTGCCAAATGCCTTGACCTATTAAGTTCTACATATCATGATCTGGCCTAGGGTTTTGACACAATCCCCCACACAGGTATCACTGAAAAAACCTCCAAGCTGGGGATTAAGCCTTTATGACAGTTGATGGGTAACTAGTTGGATCACTGACAGAACACATCATGTGAAAGCTGGTGAATCAACCTGCACCACTAGAGCTGTCACCAGTGGCAAACTCCAGGGATCTGTGCTTGGCCCTTCAGTGTTTTAACTCTATTTCTCTATATTGCAGGCTAAAGTATATGGCCTTTGGCTTACCAAGTTTGCTGATCCTTGCATATTGTGTGCAATCATTGAGTCCACCAATGGTGAAAACATAGTACAGGAGGAGCTAACACACACAACTGAATGGTGACAAAAGCACATGATCTACAAATAAATGCAGACATGTGAGTTTGTAATGTTGTCCATCTGAAAATTGGAATTCCACATTAATTACAGCATGGAAAACAGTCCTGTTATGCAGAAACCCAGTGATCCAAGCACTGGGAATACATGTAGATAGAAATCTGAACTCTGACCACCAAGTGTCAATACTGGTATTGAAAGTCTATATTGAGCTCTTAGGATTGTATGACAGCACCGCAGTCAAACCTCATACCAACACTTGTTGTTGTTGTTGTTGTGTCTTTCGGCTTTTCCCGGTTAGGGGTCACCACAGCAGAACTCCGGTCTGCTAATGATTGGTAGTTGATTTTTACGTGCTGAGTTACCAGCCCTGATGCACAACCTTCAACGAAGGTACGCCCATTCACGAATGTCTCCACGTAGAAGACGCACTTGCTGAGAATCGAAACAGACAGTGTCTTACTGTGAGGCGACAATGCTACTGCAGCACCACCACCACGGGTAAACCTCATACCAACACTAATAGAGTATAATGCTCTCTTTGTCATGTCCCTCACCAGACACATGTAGCAGCTGTAGTGACCACAGGGTTCTCTCAGCAAGATAACACATGGCTTACAAACCATGGCATGATATATGTGAATAGATTAAAAGCCATGTCACTGTAATCTTTATTGTATAGGATGAAGTGACTTCTGCCTGGCCTCCAGACCAGTGTCTGACCTTGCCCTGGTGGGACTAGTGTACATCCAACAATCTGATATAGCCAATGACATCAGCAGTGTCTGTTGAGAATATAACAGTTTCCCATATGATGGTATAAAATGCTCTCTGTAATGTCAAGCAACAGCTCACACACACACACACACACACACACACACACACACACACACACACACACACACACACACACACACACACACAGTTCACTGCAGTGAGAACAGAAACCCTACCTATTTAAGTACACAGACTACAGAACACAGTACTTTACACAAGTGCTAAGGCACAACTCTGACTTTTACATGGCTGCAGGTCACCTTATAGTGGATGACATCAGCAGTGCATGCTGGAGAGAAGAAGTTGAGAGGCCTGCCTGAAATGGATCTGTAGGCATGTGCAAGTATCAGAATACTGTCAACTCATGGGATTGGGGCTGTAACTGCAGGATACACACTTTTTTGGCTAGAAACACACATGCACACACAAACACACACACACACACACACACACACACACACACACATGCACGCACGCATACACACACACACACACACACACATACACACAGTTGACTGCAGTGAAAACAGAACCCCGAGCTATTTAAGTACACAGACTACAGAACACAGTGCTTTACACAAGCACCATGGCACAAGTCTGACTTTTACATGGCTGCAGCTCAACCTGCATGTTGGAGAGAAGTTGGGAAACTTGCTTGAAATTTATCTGTAGCCATATGCAAGTATCAAAATACTGTCAATTCATGAGATTGGGGTGGTAATGGCAGGATATACACTTGCTGTTCTGGCTAGACACACACACACACACACACACACACACACACACACACACACACACACACACACACACACACACACACACACACACACACACACACAAGTGCCATGGCAGAAGTCTGATTTATACAAGACTTCAGGTGAAATTACAGCAGATGACATCAGCAGGCCATGTGGGAGACAAATGTTGCAAGGCCTACATGAAGTGGATGTGTAGGCATGTGCAAGTATCAAAATACTGGCTATCCATATCATTGGAAAAGAAACTGTAGAATGCACAATTCTGCTGTGCTGCGTAGACGTACACACATCAATTCAAGGGCAGTGAGAACAGAAAACCCCTATCTAAGTACACAGACTATACAAACAAGGACTTTAGTCAACTGCCATGGGACAAGTTTGATTTATACAAAGGTGCAGGTGAACTTATAGTAGATGACATCAGCAGGCCATGTGAGGAGCAACAGGTTGAGAGGCCTGCAGAGGCACATAGCTTCATAGGTTCAGATGAGGCACTAGCCTAATACCGCTATGGTGTTTAGAAGCCTAGCTGTGTAAAAGCGCAAATGCCCTTACTGAGCATAGTTGGATGGTCATTTTTAGCAGAACAAGTTTGCGAACAGCACCAACTGGCCCTGTCCATGAGGGACATAGGTGCCAGCCCAATGGTGACTATATAGTCACCCAACCAGTACTCAAGGTTGCACTTGTGCAGGGTCATTGAGGTCATTGTGGGATATATCTGTCTCCCCAGCATGTTCTGTTTATATCACAGGGTAGGTTGAGAACCCTGGGGCAAATTATTCTTTTCCCATTTGAATTGCAGATGTCCATCATTTCCAGAAGGGCAGGGTCTGAGACTGCTTTGCAGGGCAGGAAAAGATCACCTTGCAGCAGCCAGCATGATACCAAGTACAGTGATAGGTATGTCAGTCTTTCCATGTATGTCATGTTTGGAGGCCTGGGATTCTCCCAGGTACAACCCTGTATTGTCTCCAATTGCTGCAGGTGACTGGTGAGGTACAGATAGATGTAGGCATAGTACTCCATTATTGGTGAAAGGGTAGAGTACAGCAGAGGTATGACTACCCTGGTCTTGGATGCGATGTCCATATGTATGATGTGCACAATGCAGATGGCGTTTGTCACCACTATGGGCACATAGTGATGAAAGTGCAGATTGCTATCAACATGTGTTCCCAAGTCTTACAACACTGTTTTTGAGCATAGGGGCATGCTCTCTATAGCATAATTAGCAGGAGCATATCATTGACAAAGGGGGAAATGATGTTTGGTACCAGTCATTAGTCTGTGTCAGCTTCTTCTGTACTATACTACCATCACTGGGGAAGTCTACATGAGTGTATCCAGTTAACAGCCATCTGCAAACTTGGTAAACCACAGGCCATCTACTGTTACCTGTTCTTCAGGAAAGTATTTTCCAAACAGCTGAGGGCACAGCACAGATTCTTGAGGTATTCCACTGGTGAGTGGGCTATTGGTGGAGGTGCATTACTCAACTTTGAGAGTGTGTGTTCTGTTGTTGAGGCAGTTGGTTATTTATCTGGTACGGTATGGCCTACTTCCCAGATGGGAGATCTTCACTATGACATGAATGAGGGCTAGTGTGAAAGGCCTTGGATAACTCAACATTGGCATTATATCCTGTTATACCTCATCCAGGTGTTTGGGGCCAGCATCCAAGCAGTCCACAAGGGTCATTAAGCAAGATCTACCCTTGACAAAACCAAAATGAATAGGGTCAAGTATGCTGAAGGTTACCTATGTCCCTGTGGATATCGTCCATGTTGATTCATGCACTAGCTTTGCAGATAAGCCTTTTTAGGTATCTGGGTCAATATTTGCAGTTCTGCATGTTACCAGATTGATGTGCATTGCATAGCACACAACATTCGATATTACATTTTGTGGTGTGGTTGATATATGTGTGGAAAAAGTACTAAGACCCAAGGGTTGCAGTACTTGGGGGGGACTCATGGATGTATTATAAATATGTGACATACTGCTGGGGCCCTCAGTTTATTTGTGCATAGATAAGCAGTGTGTAAATACAAGCCACATTGCTAAAGCCTGCAGTTAGTATTGAGTCTATGAAATGCACCTGCTGCTTAACTGACTCAGTGTCAGCACATGTTATTGCATTGATATATTATTTTTTTGTTCAGATGGTACTGGGTTGGAATACAGGTGAATCTAATACTTTAAAATACTTTTCATGACAGAGTGATAATGCAATTATATTAATTGTTTATATGTGGTGTGTTGCTGTGTGTTGGTATAGCACAGTGAGGTTAAGCAGCACTGCATGGAGGTAATGGCAGCATTTTGCCACCCCTCACTGTCTCTGGGTATTGGTGAGTGATGTGCACCTTCTCAAAAACATGGAGCCCAAAAAGTGAAGGGATCCATTGCCTTTTCTGCTACTTATGTGTGTTGTGTGTGACTCTATTTTTTGACCAGATTAAAGGTGTTAAAATGGGGTAGATAGGAAAGTGGCGAAATAGGGAACAAGCAGGAGGAATAACTATGTCCGATAGTTAGTACTGAATCTCTGGAATGCACCTGATACTCAGTGGCAGCATGTGTTACTGTAGTTAATGCAGTAATACAGTCCTTTTTGGGGTCAAATGCTACTGGGTTTGAATGCATATGTATGTAATATTTTAACTACTTTTGCATTATTGTTGCTGTGTGTTGGTGTGTGATGTGCACCACTGTGCAATAATACATTAAAGAAAAGAAATGGGGAAGATAGAACAGTGGTAAAATGGGGAGCCAGCAGGGGAAAGAACAAAGGGAAAGTGGGACAGGAATTTGCAGAAGGGAGGTAGAAAATAATCATAGCTATCTATTTCTTTAAAAGTGTAAAGTGAACATATGTGCAAAATATTAACTGAACCTCCAGAGAGAGTGGTGACCACAACACAATCATGTTATATGTTAAATGGACCGAATAAAGTGTGTCAAGAACATACATGTGTGAAATGAAGAGCTATGTATGGGGCAAACTTTAAATTTTTTTTGTGAGACGTGTCCGTTTTTGTTTTGAGAGAGAGAGGAATGTTGGGAAGGGACAAAGGTATGTCTAGGTCAGGTACATTGGGTAGGTGAGAAAGCAATTGCAGACAGACAAGACAAGAGACAGGGATGGTGATGGACACAAAAGGTTGGGGGGCACCATGATTCAGGTGAGGATGGGGATATCCAGAACCCATGGTTGCCAAGCTGGGTGACAGTGAGAATTGAGTCCTGACCCAATAGATTGTCATCACTGTTACTTCACTCCACCACTGGTTGGAGTGCTTGACATCTCCTTCTCCTCCTCCTAGTACTCTGCAAAATGAAGGAGAGCAGCCTTTCCAGACAGCTTAGGCACGCACCAACACTGTGGCACACAACCCTATGTACCATCCCTGGCAAATCAGTGTGGTTGACAAATTCACCACCTCTGCCTGTTCTCCTGGAAGGAACCACTGGATGAGCCTCTGGGGCAGGACTACCTGAGGGGGCAGGTAGTGCAGGTGCAGCAGAGGTGATGCTGCCTGGTTGAGTCCCAGATATTCTGGGCAATGGTGCTGGAGCTGGTGGGGGGGAAGATAGATTCTGTGGGGCAGGCCTACCCTGTTGTGCTGTGGACCATTCAGCGATGTGGTACACATGGATGACATGGACACATTTTGAGGACATGCAATAAAATAAAAAAAAATAAAAAAAACAGAGACAAGGGTTGGGGTGAGAAGAAAAAAAAAGAGATAACATTAGTACCTTCATATGTGACATACAATGCATTAATACAATTATTTTACTGATTATTGTAACTTTTACTTTTAAGAATACCACCTCCTAACAGATAATACTTACTTTTAAGACTACCAACTCCTAACAGATGCATACTATACTGCAGATTACAGCAAGTACTCCTCGACATGTGCATATATTTCACATATGTGTGTGTTCAAATTATACAGATTACAGTTTACAACAGGGCATTTGTACCAATGGTGTATAGAGGTTTTAATTTAATTTAAATATAATTGAAGAATTAATAGTATTGTAGAGTTGGGAAGTGTGGCATTTGATCTCGCATCTCTGACTAAACACTAGTATTGTGTCCTGGACGCTTGGTATGTGCTATAGACTAATGCATGCTTACTTGCTTTTATAGTTGAGATATGCATGGTCAATTTGATACAACTCTATAAAATACCGAAAAGCTATCTTTAACTTTCAATGCTACAGTAACACTACTCTTCTGCTGCATATGTACCACATGCTTCCCTCATCCTTGCTAACCTGGCCCCATGTTCACACATTTGCCTCGTGGTCCGTGGAAGCTGTGGAAAAAACAGAACAGAGCAGAGTACCACCATGAATACCAGTTTTGCCTATATTTAGCTTTTAAGTCTTACAAGTACTCTCTGTCGTTTATACTTGCACAGTTGTGGGATGTACACAGTCCCAAATTCCTTGACCAAACATCTGAGAGTATCCCTCTTCCTCCTCTGTAGGTTATTATAATGATGCCTACATTTTTCACCAGTGCGCGGGATACCCGTGGCACTGGATACAGTCCAGGCTAAACTTTTCCAATCTTCAAACTTTACTGGGAGTCAGAATAGTTCCCTTGCAAAAGCCAGTCACTGTGGTGCTTAACTAGGAATACAATAAAAATCTTGGACTCCTGGACACATCATATCTGTGCCCTAAACCTGACACCCTCAAATGCCTGCCATGTCTACAACAGGTCAAGAGCAATGGACAGTGATGATTTCCCACCAATTCAATTTCTTAGGTTCATAGGTGTGTACTAGACTAATGGCCCTGGAGCCTTAAGCCTAGCCCATAGGATTACCCTGGCATTGTGCTACCTGACATTAGTTTCCAGTGCCTCTGTTGAGTAAAGGCACTGGAATGATCCCTAGAGTGAATTTTCTATTTCCCATCCACTTATCAAGATTTCTCTTGAAGAGGGCCAGTGAGTTGCTCTGCTTGACATGTATGGGAAGTCTACTCCATAGCATGGGCAGTCTCTGGAATATGAACCTGTCCCTCCAGCATGTTCTGTAGATTGTGGTGATGAGGTTAAGTTCTCTGGAGTGTGTGGTCCGGAGGGATTGGGATTTCTTTAGATGTAGCATTTCTAACAGAGCTGGGTCAGACATGGCTTTGTAAGTCAAGCAGAGATCACCTCTAAGTAGGTGATATGAGACAGAGAATAGTTGGAGTTTTTTGAGTCTGTCCATATAGGATGAATGTTTAAGGTCTAGGATTCTCTTTGTAAAGTACTTTTGTGGCCTCTCCAGTTGTTGCAGGTGTTTAGTGAGGTACATGCCAAATGGGGCACTCTACTCAATGATTGGCCTAATGAAGGAAGAGTAGAGGGAGACAATGACCTCTTTCTTCCTGGATGCAAAACCCTTAGTAATGAGTTGTGCCACATAGAAGGAATTTCTGACCACAGTGACAATGCGGTGGTCAAAAGAGAGGTTGTTGTCAACCTGTGTTCCCAGATCTCTTATAAAGCCTTCTGTGTTTAGTGGACTACCATTAATATGTTAATTCATGGAAACTGGGTTTTTCCCAAAGGGGAGGATGACACATTTTTTGGCATTGAGCTTAAGGTCATGGTTCTGACTCCAGTCATTGGTCTCATTGAGGCCTTTCTGTAGGATGTCAACATCACTTGGGAAGTTAATAATATCTCCCAGCTTGCAATTGTCTGTGAACTTTGTCAGCCAGAGTCCCTTCATGTTGGCCTGGACTTCAAAGAAGTAAATACCAAAAAGGACAGGACCCAGGACTGAGCCCTGCAGGACTCCATTTGTGACTGGTCAGCAGTCTGATTTGGAGTCAGCTACTTTCACACTGGGTTCTACCTGTGAGCCAGTCTGCAACCCACCTAGTGATACAGGGGTTGATGCCTAGCTTAGTGAGTTTTTCTATGATTCATGAATGGGGAATGGTATCAAAGGCCTTGGCCAGATCAAGGTAGGCTGCATGAACCACCTTGCCTTCATCCACAGCTCTGGTGACTGACTCAAAGACGTTGACCAAGTTGAGCAGGCATGATCTACCCTTCACAAAACTAAACTGTGTAGGATCCAGAGTCTGGAGAGTCTCTATATCCTTGTTTATTAGGTCCATGATGATGCATTCCATACCTTTGCATATGAGATTAATCAGGCTAATGGGGTGATAGTTCCCAGGGTCTGTAGTCGCTCCTCCTTTGTGGAGAGGGATGACTGTAGCAGTGCACCATTCGGTATGAACAAAGCCTGAGGTGAAGCTGTGATTGAACAGGGCACACAGGTGAGGTGCCAGTTCACTCTGTAGTTCATGTAGAACACAGCCAGGGATATTGTCAGGTCCCATAGAAGCTGTATTCTTGGCCTTGGACAGTGCTGTTTTAACCTGTGCAGCAGGAATACTGGGTGCCTGGCAATCTTCTGGTATTGTAAATGGTCCTTTGGGGGGAGGGGTAAAGTTGACACTGAATCTGTCGGCCAGTACATTGGCAACATCTGTCAGCTCAGTATAGGAGGTATCATTGTGCAGTAGTTCAGAGCAAATCTGGATATTGCTATGAAGATTCTTTACATAACTATAGAAGGCCTTGTGGTTGTCTTTACTATCTGCTGCAATTTTGTTTTCATAGCTACCTTTAGAGGATTTGATGAGGGATCTTAACTTTTTGTTGAGGCTGATAAGGGAGTTTTTCCAATCTTAGGACTTCACCTTATTCCACATCAGTTTCCTCCTTCTGTTGTAGAGTTTGTTTATGGCAGGGGACAACTAGATTGGCTTCCTTTTTTTTGGAGGAGAGCTTCTTAGTTCTGTTCAGTATGACAAGATCCATGCATTTGTGTACGTGTTTGTACAGTGCATTGGTGTATGATTCGGGGATCATGCAACTATTCTCCTTGAAGTTAGCCACGTTTGCTTTTAGGAGCCCAAAGTTAGCTTTGGAGAAGTTTTTCATTGTGGTTACCTTTGTGTGGGGGTGGGAGTGATGTGGATTTCCAAGGTGATTAGTTTGTAGTTGGATCTAACCAGGGAAGAGTTGACTATCGGTGTAGAGCAATGGTTGTCCATGTTAGTAATGACCAGGTCAAGGATGTTGCTACCTCTAGTGGCGGTAATTACAAGTTGGTCCAGGGTATTGGAATTAATGAATTCCAGCAAACATTGGGCAAGTGTATTGGTACATGAGTAGTTTTCCCAGTTAATGGAGGGGGGGTAGTTGAAGTTGCCCAGTATGAGAGTGTTAGGTTGGACCCTAATATTCTCCAGGGTGCTTAGGAACATGGAGTGTGAGTCTTGGGACATGGTTGGGGACTTATTGCAGGCTATGACCTGAATCGCTGTCTTACCCAATGTTAGCTGCACCTGAAGTATCTCAGATGCATTACTTTGAGCTACCAGTCTGGAGGTGTGCGCATCCTTTATGAATATGGAAACACCACCGCCTTTAGAGCTTCGGTCCAAGTTCTGGGGCTGAAAGGTGTGGAATGAGTTATAGCCTGGTAGTGCAGGGGTGCTTTCTGCTGCCTTGAACCATGTCTCTGTTATGGCACAAATGTTGATAGCTAGTGCATTTTGAGATTTAGACTTCTAGCATTGAGCAGCATGACCCTCAGATTGCATTTGTTTGTAGCTGTTATGATGGTAATTTGGTCTTTGGAACACAGCCTAAAAAAGGCACTATAGGGGTGGCAAGAGCCTTGACCAGTATCCAGAAGCCCAGTGGTGACAGATGCAGGCTATCTCTGGCAAAGCATCGAGGTCTGTCAATCATGCCATCCCAGGAAAACAGATACCGGATCCCCTTAAAATGACACCAGAAACTTAGCCAGTTGCTGAAATCAATCATTTTCTGCTTGTACTGTGGTATCATTCTGGGTGATGGTAGGAAGGTGCTCAGGGCTAGGGTCATACCCGCCTGGGCTACATAATCTGAGAGCTCCTCCATGTCTCTTTTCATGTAGTCCAGGGAGGTAAGTCTCAGGTCATTCATACCCACATGTACAATGATAGAGTCATATTTGTACCTGTTGTTGAGGGACTTGAGTGCATGCATTATGTGGAGGATCCTGACTCCTGACAGGCAGATGACTGTTACTTTCTCCTTATTCAACCTAGTGAGTGGGACATCAGTGTTCCTTACTATCAAGTCACCTATGACTAGTGTGTTGGGCAGGCTGTTTTGCCTTAGTGACTTTGGTTCAGTTGCACACTGTTTAGGAGAGTTATGTGTCCCGGGACTATTGTTGTGTTGTGGTGGTCGAGTGTGTTTCTTCCTTGGAGGTCTCAGCTGTTTGGGTAAATTTTTATTAAGACCCACCTTGAAGGTGGGTGTGTGGTGTGTGTTTTTATGTGAAAGCAGATCTGGTGTGTTTTCTGGAGGGATATGTGTTCCATGTGGTGTGGTGCAAATGTTGACCTTCTCCTCTTGACCAGCTATTCTGGTCTTGGCTGGAGAGTGCATTGCTACCAGTTTGGATATAAAGTGCATCTCTCGCAAGTCTGAGTGTTGGGAGGTAAGAGGAGAGGGTTGTCAGTGTACATCAGGCGGTTGCTACATTGCCTGAGGATGCCCAAGTTCACCAGATTAATAGGAGAAAACACAGGGAAATGACCTTTAGACATGCCTGGAGGGGTGGGCATTAATAATAAGTACTGGAGCTGTTTCCTTGTAGACCGTTTAGTGCTGTTAGCACTTTTGTGTGCTACAATAATAGCTACAAGAAGTCTGTTAACATGCTAGACAAATAAGCTAGTAAAAGTGCATGAAAGTAGAGAACTAGCAGATCTAAGAGAAAAATAGAAGAGCAGACTTTGGCACTGCTCAGAAGCTTACAATCAGTCCTGGATACAGCAAATATGTATCTGGACTAGACTAATTACAGGAAAGGTGGAAACAATTGCAAACAGTTTGACAGAGATGGAAAAACTGCCCAAATGGCCAATAAACTAAAGTTTCTGGGTCAGAAACCACTCCTCTTGTGGTAGATAGGCTACCTAGTGCTTACCACTCCCACTGATAAGCTAGAAGGCTTCCCTCCAACACAGAAAGGTTCCCTATTGAAATCGCAAAGGTCCACTTACCCGAATAAGAAAAGGTCGACACGTATACGTTGAACCGTGAAAACACCGATCATCCTGAAGCGCAAAATCCAAAATGTCGAATTGTCATGGTTGGTCTTTCTGCGGTATAGCTCCGTAAGGTAAGTGTGTGATAGTTATGGACCTTAGGGTTAGCGTGCAGGTTAAGGTAAGTGCATAGATAGTAATATATGTAAGGTTTAGTGTAGGGTTAAAGTAGGGTTTTGTTAAGTGTATGTGTGTGGGTTATCTATTTTGTTTGGTTATAGCTCTGTAAGGTAAGTGTACGATAGTTACGGACCTTAGGGTTAGGGTGTGGGTTAAGGTAAGTGCATAGATAGTAATGTATGTAAGGTTTAGTGTAGGGTTTTGGTTAGTGTATGTATGTGGTTTATTTATTTTGTTTGGGTAGGTAGTATGTAGCGCGCCTTGGGGTTGGACGACTATGACAGTTCGAGATTTTGAATTTCGAGGTTTAGGGCATATTCGCAGTTCAGGTAATATGTGTCGATGATTCCGTATTCGCTGACTAGGACTTTTGCAGTTCTTATATAGACCCCACAGAAAGGCTTGGGGGGGCTCAGAAGCTTACAAACAGTCCTGGATACAACAAATCACTTATTGGGACTGCACACACTGTTTGAAACTGTCACTCTCTGCTTACCATTGTTCAAACATGGTGCACACCTCCGAACACCATGTTTGCTCAATCAATCATAAGTAAAAAGCAACAGTGCCAAGTAGTGAGACATAAATGTGTGTGTGTTAGGATATTTCTGCTATCTGGACTGGTATGGCCTTCACATTTGCCTTACAGAATACAGTACACAATATACGTAATATAATACGTAAATTAAAAACCAGGATTTACGAACATAATTATGAAATAAATAAAGCTAATTCTAAAAATGCTCTATTTCATCATAAATTGAATTGTACACAGGCCAGTTACAATTTTCATGTTTTAGAGTTGGTCCCCAAAGAAATCAGGGGGGGAATGTGGGAGACCAGGTTGGAATACAGAGAATTGTACTGGCAAATTATTTTGGAGGCTAATAGGTATCCTGGATTAAATGGAATGTTGTCTATCATTTCTGTTCTGAAACTCAGAGCAGCTAAACTTTAAGGTATTTCCCTTTTCCATGACCACATTTTTCCACTGGGGAGCATATGTGTATTAGTTACATTATGTAGGGTTTTAAATTGGATTTTATAATGCTTAACATAATATACAAGTATTTTTAGATTTTATCTGTTTTTAAAGAATATTAGCTCCACATATAGGTTTTCCTGTATTGGTTAACTAATTCTATTGGTAGGATGGGTTAGATTTGTAATTCATTAGTAACATCCAATGAATTATGGTTATGTTATGATGTCACAATATTTAAACAGCATTTGTATGTGATATTTTTATCTGATGAAGTGTTTTATACGAAAACGCAGTGGTTGTATTGACAGCGTTAATTGTGGATTACGGGTTGTTCAATAAAGTGTCTTCCTTCATCCAACTCTCATTAGGTGGCTCATGCAGTTTCATAGTTTCCAGTTTCTTTTTGGCCATTTCGTGTCGGTTTTGGTGTTTGTGGTAATGGCTGAGCAATCAGGAGTGGAATCGGAGGAAGATTTGACCAGAAGTGGTAGGGGAGAGTTGCATAAGATGATTGGCCAACTCTCCCAACTAATAGAACTACTCACACCGGCCTGCCAATCCTTTGCAACGATTTTGTCAGGTGTTCTTAACAACCAGGAAGCGTTTAGGAACTCTAGCCCAGGCATGGCATCTGCATCAGCGAATATTACACTAAACCATCGGAATATGTCTTCTCAACATTTTAGCACTCAGGACGATATTAGTGGTTTGCCCAATATAATCATCCCAGCAAGTGGAGAAACTTCCGATCGTTCCAGGACTTCTTTGGACCATCCGAATTTGATCGCTAACCCTTTAACACAAGGTGACTGTGATAGAGTTTTTAACAAACCTATTTTGCATTTCAAAGACCTGTTATCTAGAAAATATGATTTAAAGCAAAACAGCGATCATGTGCGATCAGCACACTACACTCCCACTTACAGGGAGAACTTAGATTATTTATACTCTTTAATGGATAAGTTTAAGGGTCTAGAATGTGACAATGTTTACTTGAAAGAGTGTATTAAACATAAGATTGTTCCAAAAGGTTTGAGACTTTGGAAGTTTCCTAACAGAGTACAATCAGGTTCGGACTTCCATACTAACCTTATTAAAATTTTTGATAAATGTGGTCTCGATATAGTGGGGGCCATTATAGAAGAAAATGAAAAAGAAAAAAACCTATTTACTGAAAGAAATGGAGAAAGTGAATGTGGTTATATTGAATGATTTATTGTTTACAGTGGAAGAGGAAAAAGCCAAATATCATGATGTTTTTGCACATATAGATAAGAAATGCACTGAGAACATGGCTAGAAAGGAAAAGAAAATACAGAGAGATCTTAGAGAATATGAAGAAGGTATAGCATATCCAAGCCCTAAATCATTTAGGATGCCTTATAGGGAGAACATTGAAAATGGTTTATTGTCAGAAGGGGAAACTAATAATCATTCATTAGATTATCATTACAATCAATTTAGAGGTCAGAGAAATTTCCCTTTAGACCAGCCATCTGTTCCTCCACTGAGGAGGTCCAACCGGATACAGAACAAACCATGGACCTTTTACAATTACAAGCAACAACATTACAGGTAACGAATGACAGGGAGAATACAGAAAAAAACCCTGGGAATTCTATTTTAGTATTAGATAATGTTCATACATATTTAGGCTATAATATTTTTAACTACAGTCATATTTCCATTGATAAGGGACATTTTTATTTATTTTCCAAGGGTTTCAAATACGTACCATATAGGAAAATGGACATAGTGAGGAGTATTGTAGATTTAAAACTTTTTATTAGGAAAAAGAATTTGGCCTTATATTTTGGGAATTCCGGAGGGCAGAATCATTTGAATTCACCTTTAAGAAGTAAAGGGACGTTCAATCCACCTTTGCACCTTCAATTAAAAAACTTGGAAATGATTCTTGAGAGGGAGATCAGATGAGGGGTGGAAAACCATAAAATTTGTTTGAACTTAACCAATAACGAGAAATGTTACTTAGAACAATTGAAAAGGGACAGTACCATCAGAATTATGCAACCAGATAAAGGGGAGGTACGGTCGTCATGGACACCATCTTATATGAGGCTAAAATGAAAGAACTACAAAATTCAACCAAATATGGTCTCTCATCAGTGAACAAGGTTAATGTGGCAAATGCCAAGATCCATTTATTATTGGACGGTTTATTAATGTAAGGTTCCCTAGATTTTGAACTGCATAATTTTTTGTATAATCCACGCCCGAGGGTCCCTTCCGTTTTTGGTATTCCCAAAGTTCATAAAAACATTCTTGATCCACTGCTAAGGTTGGTAGTGTCATCTGAAGGTTCAATTATTTCTCCTTTGTCCCATTACTTTGATACCAAACTTAAAAAGTTAGCTTTGGAAGGAAAAACAGTATTAAAGGATTCATGGGACTTATTGAGATTACTCAAACCAGAATTATGCAAAGAACCTTTGATTTTTGTAACTTTAGATATAGTAGATCTATATGGATGTATCCCCCATGAGATAGGACTTAAATGGTTAGAGGAATACATGTTGATGTTTGGGGAATTTTCATCTACTGATTTCAACAACATTCTCCTTTTCATGGAATTAATTTTAAATAACAATTTTATGTACTTTGAGGGGGAGTTTTATAAATGGAAAAAGGAGTGGCGATGCAAGCAGGTTGTGCACCCTTATACGCCAACATTGTGCTCTCATGGTGAGAACATCATTTTATTTTGAACAGTGAGTTCAGAGGTAGTTGGTCTCTATACAAACGTTTTTTAGATGATATTTGTATTCTCTGGATAGACACAGAACAGAGGTTTCAGGAATTCTTAAGTTATATCAAGAATACTACAGATTTCCTGGATTTTACTCATAATACAGACCATTACACTCTGAATTTTCTAGATCTTAGTATATCTAAGGGGGAAAGTTGTTTTATTTCTAGAATTTATAGGAAACCGACCTTCTCCAATTCATATCTCCATTTTAGTAGCGGGCACCCTTATTTTCAGAAGAGAAATCTCGTCAAGGGACAACTGGTCAGAATAAGCCAGATGACTTCAAATGACGCGGATTTTAATGATGAGTGTAAAAACGTTAGTGAGATGTTCAGAAATAGGGGTTACCCACTTGATTTAATAACTCAGGTAGAACAAGAGGTACAGTCAGGGAGAAGGAGTAAGTTTGCACCTATTTTGGGACAAGATTTGGTTATGGATATACCCCCCGTAAATTCCACTTTGCACAACAAGGGCCCCTGATATTAAGGAGACATATATTTTAGATTTTAATGGAGATTCTAATACTATTAGGGGAGTTGTGCATCGTGAATGGGAAAGGTTCCAACAATTTTCTAATATCGACGCTAAATTATTGGGCCCTTTACATTTTACCTACAGACGTGACCCAAATTTCAAGAGGTTGTTTGAATTTAGGAATTCTAATGGACCCAAGGGGAATAGATCAAAACAAGGTACGTTTAAATGTGGAGTATGTTCTCAGTGTAGACATATTACTAATGCATCATCGGTGATCAAAGGGAGAAATAGACACATTACTTCTAATTTTTATGCTAACTGTAATAGTTCAGGTCTAATGTACTTAGCCACATGCACAGCATGTGGCTCATTTTATGTGGGGAAGACTGAACGTAAATTAAAAACCAAGATTTACGAACATAATTATGAAATAAATAAAGCTAATTCTAAAAATGCTCTATTTCATCATTAATTGAATTGTACACAGGCCAGTTACAATTTTCTTGTTTTAGAGTTGGTCCCCAAAGAAATGAGGGGTGGAATGTGGGAGACCAGGTTGGAATACAGAGAATTGTACTGGCAAATTATTTTGAAGGCTAATAGGTATCCTGGATTAAATGGAATGTTGTCTATCATTTCTGTTCTGAAACTCAAATCAGCTAAACTTTAAGGTATTTCCCTTTTCCATGACCACATTTTTCCACTGGGGAGCATATGTGTATTAGTTACATTATGTAGGGTTTTAAATTGGATTTTATAATGCTTAACATAATATACAAGTATTTTTAGATTTTATCTGTTTTTAAAGAATATTAGCTCCACATATAGGTTTTCCTGTATTGGTTAACTAATTCTATTGGTAGGATGGGTTAGATTTGTAATTCATTAGTAACATCCAATGAATTATGGTTATGTTATGATGTCACAATATTTAAACAGCATTTGTATGTGGTATTTTTATCTGATGAAGTGTTTTATACGAAAACGCAGTGGTTGTATTGACAGCGTTAATTGTTGTGGATTACGGGTTGTTCAATAAAGTGTCTTCCTTAATCCAACTCTCATTTGGTGGCTTGTGCAGTTTCATAGTTTCCACAACACAGAAAGATTCCCTATTGAAATCGCAAAGGTCCACTTACCCGAATAAGAAAAGGTCGACACGTATACGTTGAACCGTGAAAACACTGATCATCCTGAAGCACAAAATCCAAAATGTCGAATTGTCATGGTTGGTCTTTCAGTGGTATAGCTCCGTAAGGTAAATGTGTGATAGTTATGGACCTTAGGGTTAGGGTGCGGGTTAAGGTAAGTGCATAGATAGTAATATATGTAAGGTTTAGTGTAGGGTTAGAAGTAGGGTTTTGTTAAGTGTATGTGTGTGGGTTATTTATTTTGTTTGGTTATAGCTCTGTAAGGTAAGTGTGCAATAGTTACGGACCTTAGGGTTAGGGTGCGGGTTAAGATAAGTGCATAGATAGTAATGTATGTAAGGTTTAGTGTAGGGTTAGAAGTAGGGTTTTGGTTAGTGTATGTATGTGGTTTATTTATTTTGTTTGGGTAGGTAGTATGTAGCGCGCCTTGGGGTTGGACGACTATGACAGTTCAAGATTTTGAATTTCGAAGTTTAGGGCATATTCGCAGTTCGGGTAATATGTGTCAATGATTCCGTATTCGCTGACTAGGACTTTTGCGGTTCTTATATAGACCCCACAGAAAGGCTTGGGGGGGCTCAGAAGCTTACAAACAGTCCTGGATACAACAAATCACTTATTGGGACTGCGCACACTGTTTGAAACTGTCACTCTCTGCTTACCATTCTGAAAACATGGTGCACACCTCCGAACACCATGTTTGCTCAATCATAAGTAAAGAGCAACAGTGCTAAGTAGTGAGACATAAATGTGTGTGTGTTAGGATATTTCTGCTATCTGGACTGGTATGGCCTTCACATTTGCCTTACAGAATACAGTACACAATATACCCACGGTCAAACATCTGATAATAAATGTGCTGATACACAGATACATACAGAAATAACTGATACAATACTAGTGTGTCAGCCCTCATACATATAATTCATATCAGCTCCATTATGTCTAATGTTATAAGTGAGAGTGACAATAACGGGAAGTGGGAAAACAGTAAAAGTGTATGGCATAAGCTGTATTCTAACCCAGTAGCATGTGTATGGCAGTCTTACACTTACACCTGTTGCCACAAGAAGGTTGGGAAAACAGTTGTCTATGTTGTAGTTCATTACTATAAACTGCAATGTCACAATAGTAAAACAAAAGTTGCACAGCCTGTACAGTTTCAAGTCTTGGTTGTCAGGGACCTGTCTGCTTCTTTGGTGGGCCAGCTGTTCAGTTTGCGCATTGCCTTTCTTCGAGCAAACCAGATCAGTATAGCCAAATCTGGCATTCATTTTTCTCCTTCTCCTGTGTTTGCAATAAGCAGCACATCACACAAACACTGGCAAATAAAAAAAAAAAAGTAAAGCTCTCTCCAGCCAAGACTGAACTTGACAATCATGAGGAGAAGGTAAACATTTGCACCACACCACATTCATCACATAGTCTCACTAAATCTACACCACCAAAATCCACACATAGTAACACAAAAACATTCGTGGAGGCTCTCAATAATAATCTGTCTAAGCAACAGAGACCTCCAATGCAGAAATGCAAGCAACCTCCATCCCCCAACACAACCCAAATGACACACAGCCCACAGACTGTGTGCCACTCAACCACAGCCAATAAGGCAATACAATGTACCCAACACACTAGTCATAGGTGACTCTATAGTTAGGCACACTGATGTCCCACTCACCAGGATAAACAAAGAGAAGGTTACTGTCAGTTGCCTGTCGGGTGCCAGGATACGCCACATAACCCATGCACTCAGGTCACTCCACAACAAGTACAAATATGACTCTCTCATTGTCCATGTTGGTGTGAATGACCTGAGACATACCTCCCTGGACTACATGAAAAGAGACATGGAAGAACTCTCCGATCTTGTAGCCCAGGCAGGTATGACCCTAGCCCTAAGTAGCATCCTGCCATCGCCCGGAATGATACCGCAGTACAAGGACAAAATGATTGACTTCAACAATTGGCTAAGTTTCTGGTGTCATTCTAAGAGGATCCAGTATCTGTCTGCTTGGGATGACATGGTCGACAGACCACGATGTTTTGCCACAGATGGCCTGCACCTGTTGCCCCTGGGATTCCAGATACTGGCTAAGGCTCTTGCTGCCCCTATAGTGCCTTTTATAGGCAAGGTTCAAATGACAAATTTACCACTGTAACAGGAACAGGCAAGCAAAAACTGAGGGTAATGCTACTCAATGCTAGAAGTCTAAATCTCAAAATGCACTCACTCGAGGCACTCCTTAAAATGGAGAACATCGATATCTGTGTAGTGACTGAGACCTGGTTCAAAGCTCCAGAGAGCACCCCTGCACTACCAGGCTATAACTCATACCACACTTTTCGGCCATGTAACCTGGACCGAAACACCAAAGGCAGAGGTGTGTCCATATTTATTAAGGATATCCACACCTCCAGGCTAGTTGATTAGCATAATGCATCTGAGGTTATCCAAGTGCAACTAACTCTGGGCAAAACTGCAATCCAAATTGTAGCTTGCTACAGATCCCCCACCATGCCCTAGGATTCCCACTCCTCTTTTCTTGATGTACTGGAAAATATTAGGCTTCAACCAAACACCCTAATAATGGCTGACTTCAACTACCCCACCATTAACTGGGAAAACTACTTGTGTACCAACTCCTTAGCTCAATGCTTTCTGGAATTCATAAACTCCAATGCCCTGGATCAGCTTATCCACACCTCCACCAGGGGCAACAATATCCTAGACCTAATCCTTACCAACATGAGTGACTGGTGTTCCACACCTAAGGTTAACTCCTCATTGGTCCGATCCAACCATAAGCTAATAATCCTTGATATCCACATCCCGCCCCCACCTCCCATTAAGGAAACCATGGTAAAAATATTCTCCAAAGCCAACTTCATGCTTCTTAAGATAGAAGTGGGGAACTTCGTGACACCCATGCAGATGGACAATACAGTTACAACTGCTGAATCCTACACAAATGCACTCTATAAGCAGTTACACGAGTGCATGGATCATGCTATCCCAAACAGAACCAAGATGCTATCCTCCAAAAAATGGAAGCCAATCTGGTGGTCCCCTGCCATAAACAAACTGTACAACAGAAGGAAGAAACTGTTGCAAAAGAGAGTAAAATCCCATGAATGGAGTAGCTACCTGTTCAGCCTGAGTAAGAAGCTGAGATCCCTTATAAGATTCTCCAAAGCTAGCTATGAAAACAAAATCACCACCAATTCTAAGGACAACCACAAAGCATTCTATAGCTATGTCAAGAATCTCGATGGCAACACCCAGATCTGCTCTGAGTTACAGCACAACGGCACGAAAATTACAGAACCAACTGATATTGCCAACATCCTGGCAGATAGGTTCAGTGCTAACTTTACCCCCCCCACCCCCTAAAGGGCCCATATCTATACAGGAAGAATGCAGAGTCCCTATAATCACAGCTATGCAGGTAAAAGCTGCACTCTCTAAAGCCAAAAACACAGCATCCATGGGACTGGACAACATACCAGGCTGCATTTTACATGAACTTCAGAAAGAACTGGCTCCCCACTTAAGCACCATGTTCAATAATAGCCTTGCATCAGGCTTTGTGCCTACTGAATGGCACACAGCAACAGTTATGCCACTCCACAAAGGGGGAGCCACCACTGATCCTGGGAACTATCGACCTATTAGCCTGATGAGCCTGGTCTGCAAGACCATGGAACATATCATCATGGAACTCATAAACAAAGACATTGGTAACCTCCAAACTCTGGATCCCACCCAGTTCGGGTTTGTGAAAGGCAGATCATGCCTCCTGAACCTGATCAACTTCTTTGAGGCAGTCACCAAAGCCATAGATGAGGGTAAGGTGGTTCACACAGCCTATCTTGACCTCGCCAAGGCTTTTGACACCATTGCCCATTCTGGAATTGTAGCTAAACTCACTAAACTAGTATAAATCCTATGTCACAAGATGGGTTGCCAACTGGCTCACTGACAGAACCCACACTGTAAAAGTTGCAGACTCCAAATCTGACCTCAAAGCAGTGACAAGTGGAGTACCACAGGGTTCCGTCCTGGGACCTCTCCTGTTTGGTATCTACTTATCTGAAGTACAGGCTAACACAGAAGGCCTCTGGCTAATGAAGTTCGCAGATGACTGCAAACTAGGAGCCATAGTCAAGTCCCCAAATGATGTGGACATCCTACAGAAGGGCCTCACTGAGACAGATGCCTGGTGTCAGAGCCATGGCCTCAAGCTCATTTCCAAAAAGTGTAGTGTCATCCCCTTTGGTAAAACTCTGTACCCATGAACTACCACATAGGCAGCAATCTACTTAACACTGAATGTGTGATAAGAGACCTTGGGACCCAGGTGGACAGTAGTATCTCCTTTGATAGTCACATCACTACAGTAGTCAGGAAGTCCTTCTACGTGGCACACCTCATCATAAAAGGTTCTCATCCAGGAAAAAAGGTCATTGTTCCCCTCTACTTGACACTCATTAGACCCATTACAGAGTACAACGCCCCTTTTGGAATGTACCTCACAAGACATCTGCAGCAGCTGGAAAGGCCACAGAAGTACCTCACAAAGAGGATTACTGGCCTCAAACAAATGCCCTTCACTGACTGTCTCAAAAAACTCCAGCTTTACTCCGTAGCATATCACCTACTCTGAGGTGATCTCTGCCCAACATATAAAGCTGTGTCAAACCCAGAGCTGTTGGACATGCTACACTGAAAGAAATCCCAATCCCTCTGAGCTACATGCTCTAGGGACCTAAACCTTATCACCACAATAAACAGAACATGCTGGTGGGATAGATTCCTGTCCCAGAGACTTCCCATACCCTGGAACAGGCTACCCATCTATGTCAAGCAAAGTTCCTCATTAGCACTCTTCAAAAAAAACCTTGATGAGTGGATGGGAAATAGGAAATACACCTCGGGGATCACTTCTGTGTCTCTGCTCGACAGTGGCACAGGAAAATAACTTTCTTGGGTGGTGTAAGCCAGGGAATCTTGTTGGCTAGGCTTATGTAGGCCCTTAGGCCGATAGCCTAGTACCTACCTATGAACCTATTAAAAAAAAGAAAATTAAGAGATAGTTGAAATGAGGAAAAGCAGTCTATGACATACACAGTAAAATGTTAGTACACATGAGATATTTCTATATAGGAATGCATTCGAACTCACACTCCAACGCACCTTTAGAACACAGGATGGGTGCCTTATCCCTCTTTGCCAAACAAACAGCGTTGCAGTGAAGAACTTAATTCAATGTGCAAACAACCAAATGCAACAACATCTCCACTGATGTCAACCCATACAAATGTTATTTGAACATGTATTAGTTTTGGATGTAGAGCACCTAGTGATCCCACAACCTGTCATGATTATTGCTTGCAAATATACAGCTCTGCCTTACATTTCTGTGTTTGTTGGTTATTCTTTCTTTATCTGAGCAGTAATCTGAGGCATGCAGTGTATAGACCATTCTATATCAATGGTCTTGAAATGCGTGAGGATATTAACTGGTAATAATATCATATGTGTTAACTAGCAAACAACAGACCAAGACACTGTACAACTGTATTCGTATTTAAGATAATATTTATTAATACGATTGACCAGACACTACTGTTGTGATATTAACATTTTCTTTGTAACATGAATTACTGACAGATACACTGCACTTCCTCAAATGACTCTCAGTTCATGATCAAATATCCTCTCGACCAGTTGTTTTCAGTCACTTTTTATAGAGTCTAAGTTTAAATATTCTTGGCATAGCCCTGGCTTTACTGTGGGCCACACCAGTTTCTGTCCCTTAATCAATTTCTGAGAATATTGTGGACCTCACAACTTTTCTGTTTCCTCATCAGATTCTGAAAAAACAGGGTGTACTTTGTGACAGGATAGTAATTTCTTTTTGCACTGTTAGCCATTTCCCTTTATAAGGTCCATTCTGTCAACTGAGTCTTTGTATGTATTTAGCTTATCATACTGTTTCAGCAAGCCTGTATTATGATAGCCATCTGTTACTATTGTTTTAAGCTCACAGCATATCTTGTTGTCCTGCAAACACATTTTTTCTAGGCTAATCACACTTGTTTGCTGCATATTTCTTTTTGCATACTTTGCAGGCTTTGTATCACAACCTATTTCTTTTTTTTTTTCAGTAATAAATCTTTATTGTTTTAGCATTTTCCATACAAACTTAAACAAAACAAAAATATTAATACATTCTAACTATCCTGTCTAATTCAATCCCAAAAACATATATACAATATTTACATGAATGCCTCCAAATGTAACATCAAATTATACAGAAACATATAACAAAAGAATTATAAATAAATCAGTTGTCTCAATCTTTACTTATTAACAACTTTTCCCGTAATGAATATATATGTCTCACACTACACTCGATCTCTATATATTATGCCAGTATGATATTAAAAATTTGCTCCCATATCTTTGAGTTATTGATATTTTTATTATGATCCTTCAAAAGTAGTTTGTGGGCTAATATATGTCTTATTGCTAAAGTCCTAAAATTGTTCCATGACATTTGAGATGGATTTAACCAGTTGGTGACTATATAAAGTTTCATTAATAGAAAAATATTAATAAATATAGTGATTTGGGATCTAGGAAGTTGTTTTGGAGGAATATGTAATATCATGAATTCCCATGAAAGTGTTGAACTTTGATATCCCATCTTTTGAAGTTGTAATTTTAAAGAATTCCAAAGTTTATAGATACATTTACAACTCCAGAACATATGAAGAAGATCTGCTGTTTGATCTGTACAATATGGACAGTTTGGAGAGTTTTTAGAATTAAACCTGTGCAATCTGAGGCGTGTATAATAGGCATTACCAAAAATCATAAGTTGAGTATACATTAATTTTTGAAAAGATATTGATTTCGTTGTTAGATTAATTGCCTTCATAAACTGCTTGTCCTCTGTAAGTGGTAGTTTATCCCTCCAATATTTTGAAATAAGCACTGTATTCTGAAATTTAAGATCCTTTATTAGTTTATTAGTGGCTGCTATATATTTGACGTCTTGTTGAAGAGTTTGCCACAAGTTGAAACATTTTGTTATTTCCTCATCTTTAATTTTAAAGTCATCAAAGTAGCTTATAGCTAGTTCTTTAATCTGTCTCAAAATAGTTAAATATGATTTGGGCAGATTCATTTCTTGTCTTATTGTATTAATGGATTCCTTTAAGTAAGGATATATATATCAAGTAGGGTAAAATTCATCATAAGAGGAAAAGTTTTAAGATTTATTAATTTATTATTAATTTTCAAGTTAGGATTTCTATGAAAACGTTGGAAGACCATCATATGCTGGATAAGATTTAAGGATTCAAATAAGTTTTGTAATGACGTTATATATAATTTAATGTGATCCATTATATCATATGATTTAAGCATTTCCTTTTTTAAGAAAGGTACTGCTTTGGGGTTAATATTCAAATTCAGAATGTATTTGTAGTTCACAGTTACCCACATCGGTGACCATTTATTACTAGATATATCATAGTTGGCAATTCTTAAGATTCTGTTCGAGTTTATTATTAAATAGTACGTTTCGAAATTTGGTAAATCTAGTCCCCCTTTATTTTTTGGAGTCATCAATTTATCATATGATATCCTGGTCTTTTTTGGATCCCAAATAAACTTAGCCGATTCCCTGTGAATTTGTTTAAAAAAACCCTTGGAAATTAATACTTGAGCAGATCTAAATATATATAATAATCTGGGTAAAACATTCATTTTAATAATTGCAACTTTTGCTAATACCGGTAACTTTAGATTATTCCATCTCTTAAAATCAAATATTATGTGATCCCAGACTAATTTAATGTTAGTGTTATAATATCACAACCTATTTCTAAAAATATCACGCTGTTACTATGAGCGAAGACAACTTTATTTGTATACAATACATATCAATATGCAGTTGCCAACAAATGAAAGGCAGGTTGGATGTTAAGGAACACAACATGTCATTTGTCTGCTGCTTACTTACATTTCCACCCTTACATCTAACACTTTATAGCTCTAACCTGACACACCCAGTTATGTAAGGCAGCCTGCAGTGCTGTTGTGTTTTCCTTCTCCCAACCACTAATCATTCACAGTTGCAATCCATTAACAACAAACACTGAGGGAGTGCCTGTACTATGTTTACATCTCCTAAATGGATCCATTTTTTTTGATTCAGCAATTCTAATTAGTTCACACCTCATTTGCTTCTTCACTGTGCTAACAGCCTCAAATCTTCACCATGTAAAAAGGCAACCATATACCTAGGTAAATTGTTTATGTGGAGAAAACTGAATAGAGGCTATCACTTTGGGATATATCTGCACAGAGGATTATTGAACTTGAGAAGGTATGCTTGGATTTTGTCAGCTACATTCTGCATATGCAGGAATGTATTTAAGGAAAATCTGAAGTCTTTTTACACTTTTATCTGTATGCGTTAGTTAGAAGTATACTGATGGCTTGGGCATGTTTGCCAAACCATTTCAAAGGTATGCAAGATTGCCAATACATGAAAATGGAATGTTGTGTGATAAATATGTACAAATGTTTCAGGAACAGTTCCTCTGATAGCAATTTTAGCATTTCAAAGATGGTTTGTTAGCAAAATGTGTTATATTTCTGTTCTTTTGTGGGGGCACAAAGGTGAGTTACTGTTATGGCACAAACAAGCATAGAATATCCTTTTGTGAGGGGGAGCAAAAGTCCGTTACTGTTATTGCAAAAGCAAGGATAAAGTGTTCTTTTGTGTATGGGGGAGCAAAGATGAGTTATTTTTATGGCACAAACAAGGATAGATTGTTCTATTGTTGGGGAGAAAGATGAGTTACTGTTACGGCACATACCAGGTCAGACTGTTCTTTTGTTGGGGAGCAAAGGTGAGTTATTGTTATGGCAGGAACAAGGATAAACTGTTCTTTTGAGGGGGGGGCAAAGATGAGTTACTGTTATAGCACAACCAAGGCTATGTTACATTTGTTACCCTCCTTGTTTTGCATCCTGCCTGTTGTTCATATTTCACATCTTTTGACTGTTGCATGTTTCTACAGGGGGTAATACTGAGTGGTTACCTTTTTTTTTTAAATCTGGAATCAATTATTCAGTACTTATGCGGTACTTGTGTATTATCCTTCTGTTGTCTTTTCGGACACCTAGGAGTATATCACCCACACGTGTGAATCCTCGGACACTCCACTTCACTGATGCTGAGAACCAAATTATCATGGTTGCTTTTAGGCAACATGGCACATTCGGCTGGAAAAGGGATGGGGAGATATGGCACATTGGATGCAAATTTTGCAACAGACAGTTGCTGATCTGAATGCTGTGGGGGCCATGGCAAGATAAATAAGCAAGTGCAACACAGGGCCACTGACACAATCACATCTACATGGAGGAGAGCAGCTGCAGTGGGCCATGACCAGATGATTACCAAGGGCACCTACTAGGGAACCGCCACTAACACCCAATGAAGAGTTCCTGGCCAATATCATGGATCCAGACACCTCACAGGAGAGTGCAGTACAGCATGTCCTGGATGAAGGAGCAACTGTGTCAGAGAGCAAGCACATCCCAGGAGGAGCTTCCAGGTAGCAGATTTGTTATCTGAACAGTTGGATACTATCGTATAGTAAAACAACTGCAATCAATACATTACTTCTGTGTCACATGTATGTTTTGGGGGGATTAAAGATTGCTACAGTTATTAACTTAGGTTTCAATTGACAGTCATGTTTTTGTTATTAACTTAGGTTTGAGTTGATAGTCATGTTCTTGTTGAAAGTATACTCAATGGACATATAAATGGGTACAAGTATTACCCCCGTGTTACTGTTACTTGTGATTATGTTGCTTTTACCTCTTGCTTAACTTCCTCCAGCACCATCTGGATTACAGAGGAGAATGTCTTCTGTGGATGACAAGCCATACTTTTTGGTACTGCTGAGTCATTTAAAGAAATATTTTAGTGTGTGCTATTGATGTCAGGCCTATTGTGTGTATTGCTGTACTGTCTGCAATAGTGGTATCACTGTTATTTTGTTAACATATATTGCAGCATAGTAGTGTAGGTATTAATTTATTCATGTGTTTGTTGCTTTTTATCATAGGTGATCATGACAGTGGGAGTGTGGGCCCTCTGCCACCTGATGTCAGTGTATCAGCAGACTCTAATGATGATGGTGGCCAAACTGAAGCACAGTCAGGAGGTGCAGAGGTTGAATCTGACACTGAGGTTCACATACAGCCACCCCCTGCAATTCCATGAGACGCAGATATTGGACAGGTGAAGGGCAAGGCCATATATCAGGGAAGTATGGCTGCTGTGGCTTCAGTGCCTGAGTCTGTCTGTAGCCAAAGTGTGGACAATGTACCATGGAGGAGGATTGACAGGGGTGCTCAGATGGGTCCTGTTATCCCTCCTTCACTTGGTACAGGTGTCTCTCTTCCATGCCACTCACCATATGTTTAGGGCAATCATGGAGGCACAGACATGGTCCCATAAATGCCTCAGACAAATGCTCAGGGTTGTAGATGTAGCACAGTCTGACATGCGTGACTGCCTCCACTATGTTGCTGATTTCAATAGACTGGATGGATGACACTTTGGAACGAGGGGTGTCTGTGATGGAAAAAGGGTGTCTGTAATGGAATGAGCATTGTCTATGATGGAACATCTGCTGGAAGGGGAATGGCATCCTTGTGGGCATAGATCAGCCACATCATCTGCTGTTAGCCAATGTGGCCATGCCTAATGACACTCCAATAATGGCAGTACTTTCACTGCTCCATCAGTGAGTGTGCTTTCCATACCCAGACATGGTAGGCCATGGGGTCCTGGTCCTGGGTGTTTCTGTGAAGGGAACTCACCCAGAAGACATCAGTCACTTTCAGGTAGCAGCACTAACATCTGACCGTGAGTGTGGATGTGCTAGTGCAACTCCTGAGAGAGCTAGTTCTTGTTTTAACGGATGACAGCAATGAGTGTGCTTTCCATACCCAGACATGGTAGGCCATGGGGTCCTGGTCCTGGGTGTTTCTGTGAAGGGAACTCGCCCAGCAGACATCAGTCACTTTCAGGTAGCAGCACTACATCTGACCGTGAGTGTGGATGTGCTAGTGCAACTCCTGAGAGAGAGAGTTCTCATTTTAACGGATGACAGCAATGAACTGCCACCTCTATCATGCATGGCTCAAACCTGTCTGACATACCAAGACGCAGAGCCAGCCCAGTGCTTGGCTGTGTTCATGCAGACACTTGCACACCAATTTCACCTGGAGAACCCCTACAGACACATACACAACAGTTACTCATTTTGTCTCACAGGCCATCTGTTGGTGTATTCAACTGTCTACCTGCTTCCCTTTCTTAATCATACATACTCACTGACCTTTTATGTCAGCCTAGGCTTCCTGCCCCCCACACAACACCCTGTGCAAGTGATGATAACTGTGCCATACCCCTGTTTTCTATCTTTTGGATTTAGGGATACATAAGCTTTGTGTCTGATGCACAGGATGCATAGCTAATTTAGTGCTTACTGTATCTGCATTTATGATGTTGAACTGTTAATTGTACCTTTAACATATATTGGCCTTGGAATGTTAGACAGTTCATAGCATCAGATTTCTGAACTTCCTAGTAAGTGATCTTGTGAGGGTTGTGAAGTCAGAAACTGCAATGTGTATCATTACTTTCTAACTTCTCTCTTTTTAATGATTTTCTAACAGAAATGTATGATGCTAAACTGAGGGCATGCAGTGATAATCAGTACTTTTTTTTCCAACATCTTTATTAAATTTACGCATATGACAAAGGCAATCTTACATTTATATACAAAATTATATCACCTTAGTTGCAAAGAGTTTACATCACAGGCACCATTGAAACAACTGTAGCTGTAAACATTTTAAATCATTTACATGATCATCAGTACTTTTGAGAGGTATGCCTGTGTGACTCTGGTGCCTGAGACCTACTGCTTAGTAATGGACACATATAAGTCAAAAAGTCTCTGCTGTCACATGTCAAGGTACTTTCTGTACAAATCTCCCATCTTTGCTAGTTTACTTGACCAAGTAATGAAATGCAAGGATATGCCACACATTCATATTATTAAACAATACACTCTAGGAGGAAGGTTATAGGTCCCTAGATAGTGAGTGAATGTGCTATGCATTTTCTCCTAGCCAATGCAAGGGCATACTGAGCATGCCTATATCTGCCTACACCCACAGCAGCTGATAGTTCCCCCTCTCACTCCTCATCTGCCTATCGTTGTGGTGACTATGGTGGCATGTTTGCTCCTTCCCCTTGCTGATCCTGCTAAAGCTGTTTCCTCAGGGTTATGATGTGTAGCATGGCACATAATGCAGATACTTTTGTACATGTCTGTTGATTGTACTGCAGGGCTACCCAGATGTATCTAGGCACCAGAACCGTAACTTCTGCAGTCCAAACACACACTCTATGATATTTCTGGTTTGAGCATGTGCCTCATTATGATATTCTTCAGTGGGTGTGTGTGTGCATTTCTGATGGCTGTCATCAGCTAGGGTTCCATTGCATAGCCTGCATCCCCCAGTAAATGGCCCTGTAGGATATCTCTCCCAACAAACATCTGCTACAGTTGGGAGGTGTGCCAGATATGTCAGTCGTGGTAACTGCCAGGGTTGCCAGCATGCACTTTCAAGATGATTCCTTTGGTATTACAGATGATTTGGTAGTTGATAGAGTGATAGCCCTTTCTGTTTAAGTGGTTAAGTAGAGCTTACCCTGTTCCTGGCTGGTGCCTTAATTTCTATGTATGCAGTCTATGGGCACCCAGTACTTCAGGGTAGTGTGCTACTTGGTAGAACTCTTGCATATTTCTGTCCCTCTCCTCAGACCTACGGGAAAAATATATGTGGTCACTGGCATGTTGGACCATAGAATTCAGGAGATGGTGGAGGATCCTGGATGCTGATGCCTGTGACATCCCCAGCATGTCCCCTGTTGGTCTGAAAGGTACCTGGAAGCTGATGCCTGTGACAACCCCAGCATGTCCCCTGTTGGTCTCTGAAAGGTACCTGTTAAGTGCTACATGTACCTTTGTCTCCACTGGAATGGGTTCCTCTCAAGTGGCTCTGGCTCTGAATTGAGAATGGCAGAGGTCAGAGTTCCTGTAGTGTATCCCTATCCACCCTCTAACGCAATACAATTTCCACTTCATGTAGGTTGTGAAAAGTTAAACAAGATCTGAAAACTCTTCTCCTTGGCCTAGGCCTGTTCACAGCAGCAGCATTGGCTTCAGCCTGTAGCACATACAAATGAATCAAAGCAGCAAAAGCCCCTAACATTCTGTGTGTGCAGTCTCCTTTCTGTGGCTGTATTCCAAACGTTTTGGAATTCACAGGAAAAACCAGCACAGAGCCTACACAGTTGATTTATATCCTGTTGTATAGCTTCACCATGTAGGATTGGTTGATTAGCATGCAATTCAGTTGCTTATGCTGTAACTTGCATGCCATGGTGTTTACCTTGTTTGCCCTAGGATGCACACATCTATGCGGCACTTACTGAGTCTAAAACTTTACATGCCTGTATGCACATCATGCTGTGATGCTCACACAGTGAAAAATGATCAATGTAGGGTTTATTGAATCCCCCTGGTTATCTTCAGAAGAGAAGGTCATGGAATGTATTATAAATCTAAAAAAAGTAATAGACCCCAAGTGCAAATAATACAGTAGGTGAACAGTATGAAGTAGACAAATGCTGCTGCGCCAAGATACTATGTGAAATTACAGCACAGTGCTCCTCCAGGTGTTTCTGGAGTTACCTCCTACTGTGCCTCTAGGCGTCAAAAATTGCTTGTTCATATTTGCATTAATAATTCCAAAACTATGAAACATACCAGGTATCAGAATCTTGAAGCATACATGATGGCAAAGACAATTATATTGATATTTGACCTCTGTCAATGAATATTTGTTAGAACTGTAAGGTGATAGCTTAATTTTTTAAAGGCTCAAGCCACACCCATTGGAAGTTAAAGGTACACACTCAAAAGAGCTGTACTGGATGGAATGAGTTAAGACAAATACAGACACTTGCAAGGGCTAACAACGTAACGTTTAAGAAATGAAGAAGAAAATATTCCAATATGTAGAGACCAATTGCAATAGTCACAGCTTTAACAATACACAATTTTAATAAAGGGGAAAGAAAACATTTCAGTGTTCACAGACCACTAATGAAATCTCTCAGTTTGTATTACTAGCAATTTCCGTATGCCATCATTGCAAATTACTTAAACACTAACTGTTTCTCAATGTCTAATAGGGTACCTTGCTGCTTAGCACTCTGATTTTCATTCATCAAGGTTACTGCCCCCTTCTAAAAAAGGGAAAGTTCCTATTAAAGAGAACATACATGATTTGAGAAACAAACAAGATAACTTCCTACATTTGCTCTCCCCCCTCATTCAAGCCTCCCCAGGGTGAAAGAGATTTTCCCAGACTGTGACCTACAACCTGCAGTCACTTGCCTGCAAAATTCAAAAAATAAATTATTGGTTATCTTTTGATGTGCTGTTCTAGTCAGTGACTATTAAGAAAGAAAGCATACATCATTTTTCCATTACTTTGCTAAATGTATGTATCTAGTACTGTTCTACTGACTCTTTTATATTTGCATATTGTACTTCTGCTAACGGCTATGTTTTGTTTAAACTGATCTGAATATTACTGTTGTAACTTTGATTGCTTAAGCTGCTTGCATACTACTCTGTGAACCCAGGTTGTGATTGAAAAAGGAAAATCGAACAGTTGTCCTATGCAGGTATCAAATCGTAATAAATAAATGAATTGACAAAATTAATTGAATAAAAGTATTTGTGTCAGTGGTTGAAAAATATAAATAAGATTGGGTTATCTGAATTTCATTTCATATATCTTGAAAGCAGATCACCTCAACAAGTATGTTATATAGCACAGCATTTGACTAAAAAATAAGTTAGGGAAATAAAACTCATTTATAATATTTCTTGTACATGAAGCTACCTTTGGAAATTTAGAAAAATGAAAGTAATAGAATATTCTATAGGAAAATGGCTATGTGAGTTGATTGGTAGTCCTCATTGAAGTATATTCACAGAACATTGACAAATTATTGGGATCAAAGATGTTGAATAAACTGATTACAATTAAGAATCTGGTGAAGAGGGTTCTCCTCCTAGGATGTTGGTTATCTCTCATATATTTTAGTGAAATTAATTTTACAGAAGTCTTCCAAAAAATTCAGACATGAAAAACTCCAAAGGTAGGTTATGCTGATGACTGACTACTAATGACTTTAAGGATTACAGCATTCAAAAACTAACTTTTAAAAATCAAAGAATTATGGAAAAGTGCAGTTAAATAACTATATTAGTAAACTAGTCAGACAAATTTTACAGAAAGTAAAAACCATGCTATTCAATCAAAAAAGAAATAGGGATACATTTACAGTTAAATCATCAAAAACAAATGTGATACTAGTTACAGACATACAAGCTTACTATATATACAAGTACCAAATGTTCAAAACTATATATTTATCAGATAAAATTAAACAGAGAAAACTATTGTTGCTGTACATTCTTTGCATAAAAATGTATCACAAATATCATAAATGCCCCTATTGACAGCAATTAAAAGCAAACAACTTAATTACCAACACTGTAGAAACTTTGGGACAAGAAGAACAATTTTTCAAAGAGGTATATAAGCTAATATGCTATATAGTTGGGTCCCAAAAGAACGATTGCTGGCAATTTACATTACAAAAGAGTTTAGCTGGGTAGGTGAATAAACCTTACAAGATATAAAGGCACTATAAAATTGGTTAAGGATTATGGAATTACCCAAGGAAACAATTCTCAAACTAGTTCAAATCAAAAAAGAAGAGTTGGTAGAAAATATAATTTTAAATCAACCACCAAAAATGATAACGTTTTGAGAATTTATATCTAAAAATCATGTTACTTGAAATGCATCATACATAAAATGGATAATTTAGGCAATTTGGTTAGATAAACTTAAATAATAACAAAAAGTAAATACATTCCTTTTTCTACTTTGAAAATGATATTCCTAAATAATAAATGTTATTTGTCAGTTATTAAACATAGAGAAGACCTGAGAGCTTATATAAAATATACATTTTGAAATCTAAGAAAGCATCTTGTTACAGAAAAGGTATAAAATGTATTGCCATCTCTTTGTTGAGGCTAAAAGCAAGTAGGTAGAGTGTGCCTATTTCATATGATCCCAAGACCATATGATTGACCATATGATTGAGACCAGCATGATGGCAACTCAGAACATTGAACTAGCTTCTCCTCTGGAAGCCATTATTTTTCAGGAGCTTTGTGTTTGTCGTTTTCCCAATGTAGAGGAATTCACTTTAAAAGCTCAAAATACTGAAATATCTAATTTCAGTATTTCTCGCCCATAAAGCTGAATCCTGGAAAGAACAAAAACTCAGAAGAGCGAAACTCAAAATCTCACATACCAGAGATTTTGAATTAGCACTTCTGGTGTTTCGCTGTGGTTATAGATTCAGGTAAGTGCTTATATATTAGGTAGGGGCTGTGGTGTGTGTTAGTGTGTTTTATTTACTGTGATGTGTGTGAGGAGAATGCATCTTGTGTAGTGGTGTTTTGTGTGTTTTTGTATGTAGTGCAAACTCTGAGTTACAATATATAAGTAGGGGGGGTGTGGGGGGAACACCCCCCCACATAGGGGATGGAGGGTGGCTTGCCCCCCTGCTTTTATGTAGGACAGAGCTTGTGTTTGTTTGTGGGGTGGAAGGTGTGTGTTTGTGTACAGTAGAAACAGTAATTCAAAATCTCCGATATGCGAGATTTTGAATTTAGCACTTCTGAGTTTTCGTTCTTTTCAGGATTCGACTTTATGGGCACGAAATACTGAAATTCGGTATTTCAGTATTTTGAGCTCCTAAAGTGAATCTATGTGGAGTGATCTCTAAATTATATGTAATATGCAAGGGGTGGGGATGCACTGGGTGCCTATCTTTTGTGTTGCTGGCTTCCAGAGGAAAAGCCAGTTTGACTTTTCAAGTTGCAGTCATGTAGGTCTTGATCATATTGTCCTGTGATCATATGAAATAGATACAGTACAGTGTATTTTTATATTCCAATGGAAACTGAGTTGTACAGGGAATACAGGGCCACTCTATTTAAAAAAAATATTGGGTCTAAATTAAATATTTTCTGAAAGATAACAGCAAAGAACTTTATATAACTATTTTTTGTTACAGATGATAACTTAATAATACAACAGCTGGTAAAAAGTTCTTTACAAGCTGTACAAAATAGGCAATTTAGTAATAAAGCAAAACAATAAATTGTGTTGAGACTGCAGACTATTTTGTCCAATAAATAAAAAAATCAGGGTCACTTTTATCATCTATTATATCAGCATGCTTATTACAATGATGCGAATAATTTATTAATACATTTTAATTTAATCATTGCTAACTTATTAAATGTCTTATTAATTACAAAACGGCATATCAATGCATAAGAAATAATGTTGCTGTTAATTTAAGAAATGTCATTTTAATTAGGAAACTGTGTGTGGAATTCATATTTGTTTGTTTGTAACAACCTTTAATTGAGACAGTAAATTTAATGATGACACTTTCACTATACAGAACTAGTTTCAACAATAACTTTTGAATATTATTGTTTCAAGACTGAACCTGGTTATAACATTTTGAATCATTTAGTATGCAGAATTAGTTTGAATAAACCTTTTGTATGGAAATAATTCAGAATCATAGTGAATAATCAGTCTTAAAATGATAGACACATAATATTATAAATGTCATTCCTACCATAGATATTAGCCCTATATGGATTTATTTACGTTGCGGTTGGTCAGAGAAATGTATATTTCAAATAGCATAAATATTATAAAAAGCATTTACACTTAAACATGTCGTCTTCAAATAGTAGCCCTTCTTTCACAACATTACAGCATACTTGTCCACCATTCCTAATGTGTCCCACCAATTCTGTTTCTATTCATGCAGCCAAACATCTCTCTTTCCCAGCACACATGTAACAACTGTGTCACCTTCCCCTTGGGAAGGCTTCTGTTACTGTTGTTCTTCTACCTCCGCAATGTCCAGATATATTGTTTCACTTGCCCTACTTCAGTGACCTACTTTAATGTTCACAAATGAGTGATGGGTTGATTTTCATTTTCTCTTTTTTTATTGTCATCTTTACTGCCTATTTCCTCCTGCCAAGCATCAGCACTGCTACAGTCTTTATGCATATGTGGATATGTCTGACTTCCTTATTCACACAACTTACATTTAATTGTTACTAAATCCCCTACTCTCAGTACTTCCTGTCACTTTTCAGTAATTATCATGCTGCTGATTTCATATCATATCACACATTTTAAATTATTCTCCCTTTATTATATCATGACCCCTCCTGTTTCCTTATACCATGTCTTCAAACACCCTAGTCCTCTAGTTCCTTATTTTATTTTCATCTTGTATTATCCCCAACATGGATCATAAAAAATTGCCTATGTGTTCACTACTAGTCCATCACTTCCTTAAAAATACCTGACTAACATTACTTTTAAAATTAAACACATATTTTAGAAAGGCATTTGGTACTCTCTCTTCTTGACTGTAATCTTCGATAGAGAAGATCCTGTGCTAAAGAAATCATGTGCTGTTACAGAACCACAGAATGCTCACGACGACTCTTGAGAATTTGTTCTACCCATAGCAATGTATTAGTCTATGAATGATCCATAATGCAAGCATAAGAAAACCATTAATCAAGGATAAATTTGGAAGGGAGTCCAGGAAGTACATTAACTAGCATGTGGTTCTAGCATTCTTTCTGGGAATCTAGACTGAATTAACAAAGTAGAGACACTTAAAAGATGTGTAACAAAGTAGAGACACTTAAAAGATGCGTAAGTAAGTGAGTTTCAGGAGACCTTTGTAAATAGATGTGTTTGCATGTGATGAATTGTGCATTCATTTTCCAGTTATCCTCTGAATACAATTTAGGATCACACAGGAGCCAGTGCCTATCTTGGTGATCAGTGAGTTCATAGTAACAAGGCTGGCCATATATAAAATGGGACATTAAGCAAATGTCTTCATGGAGGACCCCCACACTTCCCACATTACCCCTGCTGTACCTCCCCCCAAGTGATTGTCCTTGCCACAGTCACCACCACCATTCTGGCCTCCTCATGCCATTCAACAGGTACCTTCTTTCTTCTTTTTTCTTTTTTTTTTTTTCATTTTCATACTTTGTCTTATACTTCACCTTCCATGTATCACAACCTAACTGGCCAAGATACCACTGCAATACATGTGGAGGAAATAACTGAATTAAGCAAAGGACTTAGGGGAACTGGAGGCTGCTAAGGTCCCCCAGAAGGCACATATTTCTAGATGTAGTGAGGTGTGTTTTAGAGTTTTTTTTTTCTAATCTAAATATTATTAGTAAGGAAAAAGATTCATGTTCACACTTTGCCAATCTCTTAAGAATTTTTGTCCATCCTTTCTATGCATCCCAACTGGCCAAATCTGCACTGCAAAAAATAATTTAATTAAACAGGGGGATGGTACAGTGTTCTAGATTCTCTGAGGTACATTTTAAAGCTTTTTTCCATTCTGCAACTTTTGATTCAGTGATGGATTAGACAAACATCTGAGTAAGAAAATAGATTAATTTTCACAATTTATCTTATTTTTCCATTTGTTGCTGTTATATATGCACAGAATGCTTCCTCACCCTTACCTCCAAAGGACAGCCACCTTCTGTGTATCCTCCATATGTTTCACTAAGATGACAGTGAAAGTTCAAATGGCCACAGTACTATATTTCAACTTGATGAAGTCAAACATCCATTTTCAGCATGCCTCCTTATCCTTGTTCCTTTTGCCCCACACTAGTATAACTCTGTTACGTATGCTGAGCATTATTAGAATGGATGGAATCACCTTTCTTCAAGCCACAGTTGAAAATATATATTCTGGTTGATTCTTCTAATGTTCTAGCTTCCAGATATCCTTCCTTTGAGGACAAAAATAAGTTTGTTGGCATCTTATGAAACACTTGCTGTCCCTTTATTTTAACCATTTCATTAAAGGAATAGAATATTTCCACTTTTCAGTTATACTAATAAAATAGTCATCGTCTATATTAGTATAACACTATCATTTTCATGATTGCACTTTGGTGAACTATCATTTCTACGAACCATAGAAATGAAAACCACATTCAGCGAACAACATGAATGTCGAATATGGAAGTGGTGATTGTTTGAACTTGACAATTCAAACATGCACCACATGTCCAAAAATGAATCCCTTTCCAATACACAGTGAACAATGTCCCTGCACACCCCACACCCTCTGCTACTTCATAGGTTCGTAGGTGTGTACTAGGCTAATGGCCCTGGAGCCTTTACAAGCCTAGCCCATAGGATTACCATGGCATCATGCCACCTGACCTTAGTTCCTAGTGCCACTGATGAGTAGACCCACTGGAGCGATCCCCGGGGTGAATTTTCTATTTCCCATCCACTCATCAAGATTCCTCTTGAAGAGGGCCAGTGAGGTGCTCTGCTTAACATGTATGGGAAGTCTGTTCCATAGCATGGGCAGTCTCTGGGTTATCAACCTGTCCCTCAGCATGTTCTATTTATTGTGGTAATGAGATTGAGGTCTCTGAAGTGTGTGGTGTAGAGGGATTGGGATTTCTTTAGATGTAGCATTTCTAACAGAGCTGGGTCAGGCATGGCTTTGTAAGTCAAGCATAGATCGCCTCCAAGTAGGTGATATGAGACAGGAATAGTTTGAGTTTTTTGAGTCTGTCCATACAGGACAAGTGTTTAAGGCCTAGGATCCTCTTTGTGAGGTACTTTTGCAGCCTCTCCAGTTGTTGCATGTGTCTAGTGAGGTACATGCCACATGGGGCATTGTACTTGATGGTTGGCCTAATGAGGGAAGAGTAGAGGGAGACTATGACCTCTTTCTTCCTGGATGCAAAACCCTTAGTAATGAGATGTGTCACATAGAAGGACTTTCTGACCACAATGGCAATGTGGTGGTCAAAAGAGAGTTTGCTCTCAACCTGTGTTCCTAGATATCTTATAATGCCTTCTGTGTTCAGTGGACTACCATCAATGTGGTAATTCAAGGGAACCGGGTTTTGCCCAAAGGGGGGAATGACACATTTTTTGGCATTGAGTTTAAGGCCATGGTTCTGACACCAGTCGTTGGTGTCATAGAGGCCTCTCTGTAAGATGTCAACATCACTTGGGGAGTTAATAATAGCTCCCAACTTGCAATTGTCTGTGAACTTTGTCGGGACTTCAGAGAAGTAGATACCAAACAGGAGAGGACCCAGGACTGAACCCTGTGGGACTCCACTCATGACTGGTCAGCAGTCTAACTTGAAGTCAGCTGCTTTCACACTGCCGGTTCCATCTGTGAGCCAGTTTGCAACCCACCTAGTGATATAGGGGTCAATGCCTAGCTTAGTGAGTTTCTATGATACCTGAGTGGAGAATGGTCCTAAAAACCTTGGCCAGATCAAGCTAGGCTGCATGAACCACCTTGCCTTCATCCACAGCTCTGGCGACTGACTCAAAGAAGTCAACAAAGTTGAGCAAGCAAGATCTACACTTCATAAACCAAACTGTGTGGGATCCAGAGTTTGGAGATTCCCTATATCCTTGTTTATTAGGTCCATGATGATGCATTCCATAACTTTGCATATCAGACTCATCAGACTAATTGGGCAATAATTCCCAGGTTCTGTAGTCGCTCCTCCTTTGTGGAGAGGGATGACAGTAGCAGTCCGCCATTTGGTAGGGACAAAGCCTGAGGTGAGGCTGTGACTGAACAGGGATATTGTCAGATCCCATAGAAGCTGTATTCTTGGCCTTGGACAGGGCTGTTTTAACATGTGTAGCAGTAATACTGGTGCCTGGCAATCTACTGGTATTGTGATTGGTCCTTAGGGGTAACGTTCACATTGAATCTGTCGGCCAGAATATTGGCAATATCTGTTGGCTCGGTATAGGAGGTACCATTGTACAGTAGCTCAGAGCAAATCTGGCTATTGCCATGGAGATTCTTTACATAAATATAGAAGGCCTTGTTGGAGATTCTTTACATAACTATAGAAGGCCTTGTGGTTGTCTTTACTATCTACTGCAATTCTGTTTTTATAGCTAGCTTTAGAGGATTTGATGAGGGATTTCAACCTTTTGTTGAGGCTGATAAGGGAGTTTTTCCAGTCTTGGAACTTTGCCTTATTCCAGATCAGTTTCCTCCTCCTGTTGTAGAGTTTGTTTATAGCAGGGGACCACCAGATTGACTTCCTTTTTTTTTTGAGGAGAGCATCTTGGTTCTATTGGATATAGCGAGATCCATATATTTGTGTACATGTCCGTATGATTTGGCAGTCATGCAACTATTCTCCATTTGCATGGGTGCAGTGAAGTTAGCCACCTCTGTTTTTAGGAGCTCAAAGTTAGCTTTGGAGAAGTTTTTCATGGTGGTTACCTTTGTTGGCGGGGGGATGTGGATTTTTAAGGTGATTAGTTTGTGGTCGGATCTAACCAGGGGGAGTTGACTATTGATGTAGAGCAATGGTTGCCCATGTTAGTAATGACCAGGTCAAGGATGTTGCTACCTCTAGTGGGGGTAAGAATGAGATGGTCTAGAGCATTGGAATTAATGAATTCCAGAAAGCATTGGGCAAGTGTATTGGTACATGAGCAGTTTTCCCAGTTAATGGAGGGGTAGTTGAAGTCGCCCAGTATGAGTGTTAAGTTGGACCCTAATATTCTCCAGGGTGCTTAGGAACATGGAGTGCGAGTCTTTGGACATGGCTACGACCTGAATCGCTGTCTTACCCAATGTTAGCTGCACCTGAAGTATCTTAGATGCGTTATGTTGGGCTACCAGTCTGGAGGTGTGCATATCCTTTATGAATATGGAAACACCACCACCTTTGCAGCTTCAGTCCAAGTTCTGGGGCCGAAAGGTGTGGAATGAGTTATAGCCTGGTAGTGCAGGAGTAGTGCAGGGGTGCTTTCTTCTGCCTTAAACTAGGTCTCTTTTACAGCACAAATGTCAGTGTTCTCCCATTTTAAGAAGTGCTTTGAGCAAGTGCATTTTGAGATTTAGACTTCTAGCTTCTTAGATATACAAACTCCGAGATCACACTATAGTGAGGGATAGGGTATATTTCCTGATCCCGAGTATAGTGCAACCCGCATGAAAATGTAGAAAGTCACAACATTGAATGCTGTATTGCATGCACTGTTGTACATTTCTACATTTCAGCATTTGTTCTTTCAATTCTAGCAAATGGTTCGATTCTGACTTAATGTGAATTGCACAATTCCGAAAGCCCATTTGATAGTAAACCATTAATAATACTCCCTTGATATGTAGGTTTCTCTTGCTCTTTTAATAATATTTACTTTATTGGTGTAATTAAGGAATGTAATCATTATTTCTTTGTTAATAAAGGAATGTAATTATTATTGCTCTTTGTGGTTTATTACTTGAAGTATGTGTAAGAGCTATACCTACATGTCATCTCTGTTTTACCAGACATATCAATGTCTTAACCATATAGTCTTTTGAACCATATATTTAAGAAAGATACAATATCCCTGCCTTCTTCATTTTCTAGTATACCAAAACCCTTTATATTATTTCTTCTAGCTTTGCTTTTTCACTATCATTTATTATTTAGTTTATAAAGCACGCCAGTTTTCATTTCAGCAGCCATAAGTCTATTGCCAGTATAAATGCTACTTTCTGAAGTATAGCTCTCAACTTTCCATCTCCAAAACATTGAACACTACCTTCCATAATGTGGAACAAATGGGTAAAATGTGAAACATTTACTACAAGCTTAGTGACAGTTTCAACTAGGAATCTCACAGGATGGTTAAAATGTTGTTATTTTTATGTCTGTAAATTATATTCTTCAATATTATTTGCCATATATATTAGTTATAAAATTTTTAAAACTGAATGTGTAACACACTCTTTCTATAGGTAGCAGTGAGGAACATGGACTTTTTATGATTCAGAATGAAGACCTTACCTCATAATGAAGAATACTCATTAGGTGTGATCCCAATGGTGCACACCTTCTTATTTTTTAATGCAATTGCTGATTCCTGAATATCCATTACAGAATTCCTAATGTCTGATAAATCCATATCTGGTAAGGTTCCTCTTTCTGTATTAGGTATGTTGTCTAGTCTGCCACTGAGGCAGTTGTGTTTTTCTTAAAGCCAGATTGTACAAGCAATAAAAGTCAAAGTAAAACAGCAAAAAAAGCACCAGCAGAAATTCAACGTTGAACAGGCCTCAAGACACCCAACAGTCAAAAAGTGAATAAAACCACAAAACCAGAGTTCTTATAGGAAATCTCTTTGTCAAAATGGTCCAGTGAATGAATAATCCCAGGTACAATCCTAGAGTCGAGAAAATCCTCTTTATTAGAGCACAAAAGTGAGTAAAAACAAGCGCTTTCGCCTGGCAATCCCAGGCTTTTTCAAGATGAATTAGTTGTGTGGCAGTGTAGTTTATATATTCTAGCTAGTAAACCACTTAGTAATCAACAATCACTTAATTGAATAATTAAATAATCATACTGACATTGCAAAATGAATCTATCTTAAAATGCATCAATGCATTCTGTGCTGTATTGTCAAACATGCTAAGTTACAGAAAAAATATGAAGTTAAAATCCAATAAATATAAAAATCTGCTAAACATATTAAAAGCTAAAACTTTTAGTGAGACTGCAATGTTGTTAAAATTAAACAAAGCTCTCATAAAACGACCATTGTTACCATTGTGCAACAATGCTGTCAACCTAGCTAAAAAATACTAAGAAACTACAAAATGCAAGCGTGTCATAACGTTGTAGCGATTAGAGAATATAGTCAATATAAAATTAACTACTTATAATGTCAACATTTAAAAGTCTAAAACAACTCTAGAAACTGTTATTGACGATCGCTTGAAGCGTTAATCAAGCACAAGCCTTTGATAAACAATTCCTAGACATAATGTGTTATTAAACATTTCAATACCTCTTGAAAAGTCATGTAAATGTTCATCTAGTGATCAAAAATGGTTAATAGTGATCAGATAACAAAAATCAGTAGTGTGCTGACCTTAAAAAGTGCGAAACAGTGGGAGAGTCATAACTTGTCCGTATTCGCCTTAAGCACACTGGCAAGACTAACACTATCGTTCATACCCGGGAATCTAGTGGCATCCAGTTTGAGCTGCCATATCAGTTCTCTGTTCTCGAGACGGGTCTCCCAGTCACCACCTCTAGGGTCCTGGGTGACTCGTTCCAGGACAAAGAATCTAATAGCCATGTGGGTACATGTCAATGAGTGCCTAAAAAAGGCATTAGTCTCTTTTTTCTTCTCGATGTCATAGAGATGCTCATAAATTCTTTTTTTAAGCATTCTTTCGGTTTTTCCCACATAAAAACCGTGGCAAACAAGACAGATGCCAAGATAAACCACACCAGAAAAAGTGCAAGTGTAGTGACCTTGTGCTCTTAAGGTCAACTTTCTAGATAGTAAATTCACATGATCGTCTTGTAGCATATGGGCACATTGGTTACACATCCCACATTTAAATGAACCTTTCTTTTTGGATGAATAATTAGTGTAGTTGGAATTACCTTACCTCATAATGAAGAATACTCATTAGGTGTGATCCCAATGGTGCACACCTTCTTATTTTTTAATGCAATTGCTGATTCCTGAATATCCATTACAGAATTCCTAATGTCTGATAAATCCATATCTGGTAAGGTTCCTCTTTCTGTATTAGGTATGTTGTCTAGCCTGCCACTGAGGCAGTTGTGTTTTTCTTAAAGCCAGATTGTACAAGGCTTTCAGACATATGTGAAGCAAGGGAAGATAGTTATTCATTCAGAACTTGATTTAGGTTAGCTTATCTTAGTAACCTTTTTGCAAAATAACACCAAGAACAATAAAAAAAATTACTAGTTAAATTCAGTAGATCTGATTTTAAATGAGATTGAATAATAACTGCTTGAGCTGCTTGAAAACTGGCTACTCACAATTAGACATGCCTGGAAGTTCAAAGACTTTTCACACTGGAAGCAAGGACAAAAGAAGGGGGCAATTCATGATGGGGGAGTTTTGCAGGGAAGTGACATGTTAAGTTTAAAGAAGAAACATAAACTAGGAAAATGAGAACATGGTAATCAGACTGAGGACAAGCACTTCACTGTTGATAGGAGGAAATTCTTTTTGCAGAGAAAGAGTAGTAGATAGCAGGGGTCTATAGTATGTCGTTGAATGCTTAAAAAAGCAAATGATGAATAATCGAACCCAAGGGAAAAAAATTGCTGTTCCAAAAAAGAAAAAAAAAACTTGAAATAATACATAAATTGGGAGGTTTTGCCCCCATACCCCCCCCCCCTACACCAACTCTGAGATCACATTACAGTGCCAAAAATGGCAAAGTAATGGAAGTGGCCAGGTGAATTACCTTAAAAGACGCTTCTATTTTGCCTTTTCATTGTTTTAAGTTCGACCAATGCGTCTTCGATCATTCCTAATAGGGACCCAATAGCAGGAATGTGTTGCCAGGGAAAGCCTTATACTACAAGTTAAAGATATATTTAAGACTTCCTGGAATAGGAGGTAGCACATGAGAAAGGACATGGGGAATGCAAATGCATACTACCTGCAACATAAAAAGGCACACTAAATTAATAATTTTGTCTTTTTCTGCTGCCACCAATATGTACTGTAAAGTATTACATCTTAGGTCATTTTTGTGTAACTGTGGGAGATGCATAAAAAAAACATATGGTTAGTGTAGTTAGAGACTTACTTTTGGGAGGTGAACATATTAATCAAATACTATACATACAATGTCCTTGTTGTACTAAATGCACAAGAAGCATTGCTTCTATTGTGTTGTAATTACTTATGGGGCTTCACACTAAAAACAGAAAAAACAGTCAGAAATGAAATAACATCATGAATGGGATTTTACTCTGAGAGTTTTTTTCCTATGTTAACTAAATTAGAATATGTGCAAATCCTTGAAAAAAATAAAGTGAAGAATATGATCCAGTCTCCCTCCTTTGTAGTTCTATGTGTAACATATGACCAGTACACCTCAGAATGAGTTGCCAGTATTACTGTAATATGATTGTGCAGGCTACATAAAGAAGCAGAAAATGGAGTCCAGTTAAACAAATATTTGGCAGTGCAGCATGCTGAATGTCAATGGTTATGAATTGCTGTAATGAGGTAAGAGGGTGAGAAATAAGAAATATAATTATGAGGTTAGATATACTCTACAAGCCATGATACAGATCTGAATTCTGAGGGATAATGACTTGCCCAGCACAAGATCTGTACAAGTTTCATCAAAGATTCTTGCTGATTGCAGTAAGCTTAAACAATGTACAAATTCATTCAGCAGCATACAGACTGCTATATTAAACACCAGAGTAAATGAAACGGTATTATATATAGCATAAGGCAGGGTCCAAGTGTAGAAACAAAAAGCAGAAATGAAACTGTATGCAGACCGTGAGCTGGGCAAAATATTACTCCCACAATTAATTTTTCTACAATTGGTGAGATGGTGGCTACTGCCTTAGAATATACTTTCTTTTTGTCATTATCACTCCCTCCTTTTCTACAGGACTTGCCGGCAATCACTAGTGTAACTCATCATTTGGCATTTATAACCCCTTGTTTCATTTGTGACCATCATTGCTTTCAGTGGATTCATTTTATTGAAGAGCACAGACAAATTTAGTGGCAGAAGAGAAATGTGTAAAGCCTGAACTCCTGTGTTGTATTTCATTACCACATGAGTTTGAAACTTATTGTTAACTTGAAACTCTGCTTCAGTTTACATTATTCCCTTACAGTGTTTAGGGTGTGAGTGGCGATTATGTAAACAATACCGCATTTGAATAGAGTATCCAATTATAGAGCTAATTGAATTGTTGTGTGATTTATTTTAAACATTGCTTCAAGCTTCCTTGTGCCTGTATGAAATGTGAATCTTTAATAGCAATGTCCCCATGGCTTACACTAGCATTTCTATGTGTTCACATATGATATAATGGAACTGGAGCATAAATTAGGCAAAAGAATGTAGGAGATGTCAACAACAAATGGTGTCACTAAAATAAAATAAAACTTAATATGAATTGTTCCAGCCTTTCTTTTACTTACTTAGGTTATTTGCAAATCTGTAATCTAGGAAGGCACACTGTCTCACATACTGCTTAATTACATAGTTCCTGATCCAAATAATTTTCGTATGACATCAGTGCTATCTTTGAAATACCTGCAATACTGGTGGTCTAAGATTAAAATTACAGTGATTATTTAAGCATTTAGCCACATTTACCAGCACCATTGTCTTTCAAAAATGAGAGCACAACTGTTTATCATATGGCTTGTAATCCTGCCACAGGATTTTACAGCTGCGGGTTTCAGAAGCTTTTATTGCCGGTGCTATTACTACACGAAGGCTGTTGTAGATGCTGGGCATTTATGTTTATTCACAAGACTCAGAGAAAAGGGAAACTGCTGTTATTATATTTATTGCACACCTTTTTAATTATTCCCCATGTTTCTGTGCCCTTGGAGGTAGTAAATATAGACATAAGGATATAAGGCTTGCCATCACATTTGGGAGTGCGGGAGTCCCTCCCCCCAACAAAAATAAATTGTTATATAAAATTATAAGATGTGGAGATTTTCTTTTTTCTGTCTTTCTTTTTATGGTGGTTGAATGTGCAATTAAGTGTATGCATTGGTTGTTACAGTTACAACTATTTGCACCTCAGCAATGCAAGAAGTGATTAACCACAGTTAATCCATTTTAAATTATTCAGCTGAAGATAGCCTGGTATTTAAAAAAAATAATAATTTTCTTACATAAGAATTGTTTCTGCACACAGATCACGTTATTCTTCTGATTTATTACTCCATACAGTAGCAGAGGATGTGAATGTACTGTAAGAAATAATAGATCATATTGTGCTTAATCATTGCTTGAACAGACAATACACAGCGGCTATTACAGATGCTGCTTGTTCGTTTCCTAACAGCTGGCCGGAAGCATTCAGGCTCTCTTGTTTGTTAATTGCAGAACATCGTAATATGGTTGAGCATGAGCAGAAGTCACATATCCTGGTCCCTCTCACTTATCCCTTCAAACTTCCTGTTTAACTAGTTCCACAGATTGCTGACTCCATCATGGCTTCTGGTCTTTACAAATGTATCAGAAACAGGATAAAAGTATTTTAGTTCATTTCCGTTATCAGCAGATAGAGTATAAACATACTGAAATAAATACAATCATTCAAGCCTGCATTTCAATAATGTCTAGTGTGACTTTAGTTAGAAAGGCTATCCGTCTTCATAAATGAAGATCAAATGAATTAAGAACATGTATATTATAGTATATTATATGAACTAATATGTATGAATATGACTTGGTCAGAAAGAAATTTTTTGGTAAAAAAGTCATGTCTTGCCCTGGCTGAACTCAGCATTATTTTATATAGTTGGTGGGATGGCTTTTCATTAGAACATCTATTTTATGCATGTATATACATTTGTTTCAGTTTATTTCTAGATTAAAACATTAATTCATCCATTCATTCAGTCATTCTTTTATTAGCCATATATGCGGACTGAACCAAATTAAGCCAATTTAAGGCAGCCTGGGTAATCATCCATTTTCAGGTCCTCATTTAATGTACTAATCAGGTAACCTTTGTAGCAGCCACAAGCTGTCCATTAGGTTGCTGGTGAACAAGCTGTGGTTTCATCAATGGGTGAAAGAACTCATCTGCAGCATAGATTACCTTATTTCAGAACCGGAGCTGAAGAGCATTAGGTCCATGAGGTGGGGGGGGGGGTGGAGATGAGAATTAACAATCCTCAGAATAGCTCTCATTTTCTGGGAAAAGGAATGCAGTCATTCGCATCAGGGATCCATGTAGATGACGTTTGGTGCTGTAATTATACAGTCAAGAAAGGTAAATCAAAGTTTTGACTCTAACAGCAGATACAAACTGCTTTTTCCACCTTTGTTTACTGATGTTGTTCATTGCAGGGTATTTGATATTATGAAATTATGTTTTCATATCATCCCAGCAAAACTGCTGCATATGTGCCCCACATATTCTTGAATTCTAGCACTGTATTCAAGCCTGATCTTATTAAGTATCTTCCACATATTTACCATCATATTTATAAAAACTATTTGCTCTTGTCCAAAGCTTTGCATTTTATATTATCAGACTGTTATTATGTTATTAAAGCAGATTATTTCTACATGATGCTATCCACAAGTACCCTACCAGTTTTACTGAAACACTAGGTTTTCTGTCATGCCAGCACTGAGCTTCAGTTGGTTCCATGGTATTTAATATAGGTTCCTGTATTCATCACATATTGCATGGGGTATGTGCATGTGCTGGGGATAGTTGAATTGGTCTGTCTCTGTCACTGTTCATGAAAATCAAATCTTATGCTGAACAAGTGTACCTGCCCCAAGAAGTAATCCTGTAGAAGGCAACACTGAGGAACAGGAGCACATAAATTAATGGTTAGCGCAAATGGCAGTGAAAAATCAAAGTTAAAAATACATTATGACAGCTGGCATTTTTCTGAAAGCTCTAGTTAACCTTGTCACATGTTTGGTGTGGGGTATGTTACCTCACTTTATATATTTTAATTCAGTTTTACTATTGAAATTAGTCTCCTAAACTGACAATAAATGTATGTGCAGTGTTGTGCTAGTTACTTATAAAAGTAATAAGTTACTTTTAAGTGAAAGTAATGCATTACTATTACTTATTACTTTTCTAGAAAAGTGATAGGTTCATAGGTTCATACTAGGCTATCTGCCCTAGGGCATTTATAAGCCTAGCCAGAGTGTGTTTGGCTTTCGCCAACCATTTTAAATGAATTTTGCTATGCCCTTTTTCGAGGTTACTATACTGTGCCTCTGTCTAACAGTGACACAGAAGTGATACCCGGGGTAAACCTATGATCTCCCATCCACTCATCAAGATTCCTCTTGAAGAGAGTCAATGAGGGACTCTATCTAACCTGGACTGGGATTTTATTCCAGAGTGAAGGGAGCCTCTGGGTTATGAATCTGTCCCTCCAGCATGTCCTATTTATTTCAGTGCTGAGGTTCAAGTCCCTTGAGCGCATAGCTCGATGGGATTTGGATTTTCTGAGGTGCAGCATGTCCATTAATTCCGGGTTGGACATGGCTTTATACGTCAGGCACAGATCGCCTCTGAGCAGGCGGTATGCCACTGAGTAGAGCTGGCGTTTCTTTAACCGGGCAGCATATGGCATCTGTTTGAGCCCTTTGATCCTCTTGGTGAGGTACTTTTGGGGTCTTTCCAGTTGCTGCAGGTGTCTGGTAAGGTACATCCCAAAAGGGGCATTGTACTCAGTTATGGGCCTGATGAGGGATGAGTAAAGAGGCATGATGACCTCCCCTGATCTAGATGTGAATCCCTTCATGATTAGGTGGGCTATATAAAATGTTTTTCTAACCACTTTGGCCACGTGGTTGTCAAATGAGAGATTGCTATCAACTTGGGTCCCCAGGTCCCTAATTACTTCTTCTGTACTTAATGGATTACCACCTATGTGGTAATTTGTGGGCACTTTGTTTTTGCCAAAGGGGATGACTATACACTTTTCGGTGTTTAGCTTGAGGCCATGGCTCTGGCACCAGTTGTCTGTTTCTATGAGGCCCTTTTGGAGGATGCTTGTGTCAGCTGGAGAGTCAATTATGGCGCCCAGTTTGCAGTCATCTGCGAACTTGGTCAGCCACAGTCCTTCCGTGTTGGCCTGTACGTCTGAGAAATATATACCGAACAAGAGAGGTCCCAGGACTGAGCCTTGTGGGACGTCACTTGTAACTGGTTTGGAGTCTGACATGGCATTAGCAATTCTAACCATGTGGGTTCTGTTCTTGAGCCAGTTTGCAACCCATCTAGTGACATAGGGGTTTATATTTAAGCTGGTGAGCTTATCTATAATGCCCGAGTGGGGTATTGTATCGAAGGCTTTTGCGAGGTCCAGGTAGGCTGTGTCGACCACCTTCCCCTCGTCAATGGTAACTAGTTACTTTTGAGTTACTTTTACATAAGTATAGTTTATCAATTCTCATATTCAGATTTACTCAAACAGTAGTTGTGTGTGGGGAATACATGCTTACTGCACATGAATACGAGTGTATTAAAGTTGTATACACAGTGTTACAATAATGATGAATAGCATTTTACAGTTTACAAAGTCCTACAAACTAGTCTTTATAGTCAGAGAGTCACAATTTAATACTTAAACCAAAGTACATACAGTCAGCAACACAAGACGCAAAAATGCTTACAGAAAATGTCATATAGGTCTAATGAAGTCAACCAAAATATCACTTTAATTAGCTATTCACAATGACTACACAATGAAGCCAGCTTACAGAAAAGTATTTCACAGCTATCAGCTATCACGTTATTTTTGCAGGTACAAACATAAAACCATTCAAGCTGTACAGCGCATTTTATTCTTTGTCTGCATATATCTGTTCCCTCACACTGCATTTAAAAACCCACATTTTCCCCACTCTAAAGATGTACACTCATTTGGTGAGCTGATGTTATCATTAGTGACTGACTGCTAAAGACTGGTTTGGTGACATGGCATGATCCATATTTCAGCATCTCTGTGATTTGCATAATGAAACTGAGGACCGTCAAAATAATCTGCCTTCTAGTGAGTGCCATTTAAAACAGTAATGTGAAGGATTTGGGGAAGAATAACACATTACATGCAGCCAGTGCTTAGAAATTCAGAATGTTTGTTTATACAGTTCTTTCCACAAATCTTCTGCAATAATGAATTCTGCTTTACCATCCTTTATCCTCCTCTTTGATCTTGTATTTTTTTGTTGAGAGGAAGAGGAATGACAGCTAGGAAACCCTCCTCCTTCATATAGTCCTCAAGCATACATACAAATACATATAGCATAATGCAGCACTAACGTTATAAAATGCATGAGAAGTGATAAAGGAATAAGTGTGGCTTACATACGTAAAACTTACATGCACTAAAGATACCGATGTACCATCACAGAAAGCAATTAACTCTCTGACAGCCATAGTAAACAAATATGTCAGCAGATTGCAGACAAGTTTTAAACTTTTGAAATGCAAATTACTATTCCTTTCAATGTGCCCATATCTTTTTTGTATAATAAATTCACAAAACATTTTAAAAAATTATTAGACTTAGCAGAAACATGTTATAGCAATCCAACAAAATATCTGTTTACCGTAGGTTCATAGGTTGGTACTAGGCTATCAGTCCTAGGGCCTATACAAGCCTAGCCATAACAATTCCCTGGCTATTTCTTCCCACACTATTTACTTCCCTGGATCCCTGTCTAGCAGGGCGACTGACATGATCCCCGGGGTGAATTTCCTTTCTCCCATCCAATCGTCAAGGTTCCTTTTGAAGATGGCCAAAGAGGTACTCTGCTTGACATGTATGGTCAATCTATTCCAGTGTCTGGGGAGTCTCTGGGTCAGGAACCTATCCCTCTAGCATGTTTTGTTTATTGTGATGACAAGATTTAGATCCCTGGAGCGTGTGGCTCTGAGGGATTGGGATTTCTTTAGAACCTTAGAAACACTTTGTGAGAAGGTGAAGCCTCCATAATAACTTTTACTTATACACAGTATAAACTATGTGCATTTATTGCATCCCATATGCATTACACTACTTTTGCAAAAAAAAAAAAAATTCCTTTAAATGCAAAAATATATCCTTTGGCCTTTATTTGGTATCTATTTCTTAGGTGACTACACAGCCATCTTTTATTTCAGGGGAATTTCTCCTAAATAAATCAAGCCTTTGCAAAAAAAAATTTGAAACAATCCATTTTAACTTCCACTATCCTACATCAGTCTATCTTTATTCAGATTTCTGAAAAAAAAATAAGTACATATTAATAGACAAAATGCCATTAAACACAGCTGAGCCATCAGGTATCTTTGTGGATGACATATATTATTAGTTTAGATATGAACATCTATAATTCTTTTTAAGATAACATTTGTAGCAGCACTGAACTAGATGTTAAACTTCCAAGTTCTCTCTCTCACCAATTTCCCAGTAGTTTCAAACAGCTAATGGAAAAAGGCCATGACTAAAGAGCTTGTGGTTGTGTTATAACTCACAGCATTAGTACATGCATCCTTAATTGCACAGTCTTGCAGAAATTCTATTATCTTATTATTCCCGAAAGGAATTTCAGATCTCACCTACTTTTTTAGGTTGTTTGCCTTGGGTCTGAAATGTCTATCAGTAAATCCTCTCTTGTAAGTCACATTATCTTGGCAATTCCTTAAACTACATGCAGCAATTCTGCAAACTAACCTTCTACATACACCAGAATAAATATAAAGCAGAAGAAAAAAACAGTATTTCTGCTTATGCAGCGAGAGTTTTAAGATTTTTTTTTAGTTCAGACAATCATTGATGATCAGAATGCCTCATGAAAAATAGTGCATTAAATCACAATCAAATACATTTGTTTTTTTTTTACCATGGATCTTAAGTCTGCTTCTTAATTAAATATTCATTTTTTTCAGTGAAGTACAGGTAAGAGGCGTGCATATGGTAATATCATGGCCTGGTAAACTGATGGATGAATATATAAGCTCATCAGTAAATGAATGCCTGTCTGCATATGCTTCTTAGTTAAACTGCTGTTGCCGACTATAGTTTTGATGAAACATTGTACTCATGTGCTCAAGTGGACTTCTTGCTATATCATTCTAGGCAGTTTATCACAGTGCAGTTAAGAAGACAAATAATTCTTAAATCGCCAAAAAAGCATTTATGACTTGCAATACTTACCCATAATATTCATCCAGTTTGTCTTAAATATTCCTAATTTATAAGAGGTGTAGTGACACAAGAGTGCTCATTGCAGTAAATAAAATACATAGACGGTGGTGATTATGTATGGAAATCTGCAAAATTATAACCTTTTATGCATTTTTTTGTGACAACAACACTCAGCAATTGCATTTAGGAAACTTTCTGTCAAGTTTCTAAGTTGTTAACACTTCCTCACACACACACACTGCTAACTCCCAACTGGTAGACATCACTCATCTGTGAATCAGGTGACCTAGCGATAACTCAGTTGCTGTTACTACTCTGCATAGGAGAGTCTCATGCTGAAACCTGTACTGAAATTATTAGTAAGCAGCATTCTTATTTTTTCCTGAGCAAGAAATCTTACATTATACTTTCAGAACACTTCTAATAAACAAAACAAACTTTAACACGGGAAATAGTTTAATGTTGTTCACCTAAAAGCCCTTCAGATTATGAGCTGAATCCAAAAGAATAAGCATAATCCAGACCCAAATTCAAACCTAAAAACAAATGCACAATGAAGGTGCTGCAGGATCCAAACTCTTATTGTCAAAGTGGACTATTTGTTCAATATCTGCCATTACTGAAGTTTCCTTTGCACAGTCATACTGATTTTCTTCATATAGGATCTCAGTACATGTAATTCATTTCACATGGTCAGAACCCTAGGCATTATGAGGATTAATGAAGGGTAAAGAGCACCAGGTTTGTAAAGTTGTGAAATTTGCATGTGCATATTATAGGCTATAGTATGTTCTGAATTGATATATTGCTAAACATGTAGTAGAAAGTACTTCAATAGGACCCCCAGTGATATTTTGCTGCACTTGTATTATTAGGAAATATACTGGGCCATTCAGTTATGCAGGGTCTTTGTAACAGGTAATCTTGTTTTTCCTTATAAAATAAGCTAAAATGGATAAAACACTAGATATGCCATTCTGCTGTCTTTTGTGTTCTCACTTTAATATCTCAGCTGCTGCCTGTGACACACACACACGCACACACACACACACTGCTGCCTGTGACACACACACACGCACGCGCACACACACACACACACACACACACACACACACACACACACACACACACACACACACACACACACACACACAGGGTAAAAAAGCAAAGAAGCTAACTTGTGATATTGCTGTCTGCAATCGTACATGCAGAGATAGGAGGCAACTACTGAAAAACTTTACCAGAGGTGCCAATGATCCAGCAGATCAAATGTCTGACATGTCAGTCTGATGACAGATCTAGAATATAAATGATAATAGTTTTGACACCTCACAATAAAGAGAGCATTGAAGACAATGGTAACAGCTATATCAGCACTGTGACTGGCTCAAAACTAGAATAGGAAAAGATAATGGATGTTATTATCTCTTAAATATGAATCCAGGCCTTAACACAGTACTTTTCAAAAACTTTACCAACAAAAGGTTAGGTCTTGAAATAGACTGATAGTTTTCCAAATTGTCATGATCTAAACCCACTTTTTGAGGACAGGAATCATTAAGACCTCCTTTGGCTGAGTTGGAAATACTTGATCTTTAAGAGAGGTGAGGACAACCTGCTGTACAACTGAGTTAGGACATACAAACACACTAGGATAAGCCTGGTTGGACATGGATCTAGTCTACAATTAGTAGTAATACAGATATGAGTGACATTTTCACCAGATCAAGAGGTTTAGGTAATAATTAAGTGAATGTTTATTCAACAGAAATATTTTAGCATATAGCTATTCAGTCTATAATTACGTGCGAGTGATTGAGTTAAACATATCCGAAACACAGAGTTCTTATGCCTGACAAAACAGACAAAAAAAATTACAAAAATCAGGGAGTTCAGTGGGTACACTCAGGTTTATCAAGCCATGACACTTCAGCTGTACTATGACACACAGTGTCTCCCTTATACAAGATGCAAAACATGGAGTAAAATTATGTTTGCAAACTATTGTACAAAACAGTGCAACATGGTAGTGCACTTGCATATCACCAATCCCTACCTCCAAGAATGCAAAAACTTGGAGAAATGGAAAAAACATGAAACTGACCTTTCCCTCTCCTCTGCGCCCTTACAACAAAGCACGTAATTCTGACAAAAAAGCTCCACTATATTAATGTACTGACAGCAGCTAAATGCGATTTAAATACGATACCTCAATATCTTACAATATAACAACAAACACAAAATCAACAGCAGTGCACTCAGCTCTGCTTTATGCAAAGTGAGCTCCATCATCTGATTTATATGTACACACACACACAGTCATGGTTTCACAGTATTTACCTGCCACAACACTAACAAACCAGTTGCTGTCAAAGGAATGGTTGTGTGTGTAAGCCATGAAAAGACTGTGTACATTGTTTTTGTTTGTTCTTTTTCTGGTTTACTGCCCAAATATCAGAGTAAAGGTATTCTTTGTATCACTTTGCTAATTTATTTTGATCCTGGTAAAACATTCTTGGAGGTGCACATGGCTGATTAGCTTTAATCATGCCCCCTGGCCAATGGCATCTGTATGTGGTCTTCGTCAGTGAAACCAGAGTGGAGCAATGGACCAGAGCCTAGCTACTGTTGTATTACAGTGGTCCCTGAATCTCTCTGGCATAATGTACTGAGCTTTCACATAGGATTGCACAGTTCCTTATGCATTACTGAATCCCACTTGTAATGTCAAGTGTTAAACAGTACCATATTCTTTGATATTTAAGTGTGCATATACTGCAATAAGCAAAAATCTAAACAGTTTTGGTTTTGCTAAATGTTAATAAGAGTTTTGGAGCAGAATAATACAGTATCCCCTCTGCAGCGATAGCAGTGATCAACATTTACAAACACTTCTTTTCCTGAGTCAGTATCATAACAGTAAAGTGATTATGAAATATAGGTTGCCTGGACTCTAGAAATAGGAAAAGGAGTTTACATGTTCTTAGAACAGATGTCCTTCTAGCAAAGACTAAAGGTGTGTGGATCATGTTGGATGGACACTTCCAATAAGAATCGACAGTATATATCAGTGAAAGCCATTCTACCAGAATGCCTGCGAGGGCTTCACTGGGAAGATATGGCAGGCAAAGTCAGGTGGCACTACATTCAAAGTGCAGAGCATATGGCAGGTTGCCAAATGCTTCAACAAAACAGCATTCAGTGGAATGAATATTACCTAACAGAACTGGACATTTAACACAACAGCATGAGAACATTTATTTTTGCAGGGAAGCAATCCCTACTATACACCCTGTATAGGGGGCTTCATTCCCCACTAATTCTTATTTTATATGTTATAATTTCATGGTCACAAACAGCCTCAGAGAAACTTAATTATTTCTCCCTCTGATGTTGTATTACCTCAGAGTTGTACTATATAATGAAGGGGGTGGATGCAAATTCTTCCACATGGCGAATAGGGAACTTGCCTTCTACAAAAATAACACAGTGCGTGTCAGTTTTTAAGTCTGATTCAGCAAAGTGCCACCCAGTTATTTTATTTATTTTATGTAGTCTATTGCTGTGTTGATTAAATGCCATCTTAGTGGCAAGTTATGGGCATCGATGTGCTCAACGTGCTTCTGGGAGTATATTCGAGAAAAACGAAGATCTTAATGATCAGTAAGTCCAGTGACCTAGAAGTCATTCACTGAACTCATTACGATGGTATGGCTGATGGCAGAATACATAATTATATAAACCCCAGACTATGCAAACAAAGATGTGGGGGAGGTGGGCAACAATGTCTAGAAATTTACAGGATAGTTAATGACAGAAAAGTACTAATTTAGAAAGACTGCTACCTTTTCCATCACTTCATTGGAAACATTAGCTAAGGAGCTAGGAGCTGTAAATTAAAAAAAAAATGTTCAAGCAAGGTTTACAATATGTACATGAAAAGTCAGATGTCACAAATGTATCTTTATTATGGACACCTCAGAAAGTTAAATGTAAACAAAATGTCAAGTAAAATGTAAAAAAAATATATATGATTCCTGTCTCTGTTTCATGATGGTATGATTTAACAAAAGTGTATTTATAGATTATCTTTTTCTGTATTATATTTTGATTCATTTTTGTTATTTAATAGTGAATTAAGCTCTTGTACTAGGCTGAGAATGGAGACAGAGGTGTGTTCCAGGCAGTACGGTGTACTTTGGTATAAATGCCACCATTGCCACCACAATTGTCAATGATAGACACAGGTTTAGTGCCTTGTGGCACCCGCATAATAATTACAGTTAGTGTATTTCTCCATATGAAATCATCATTCCTAGGTGTGGATGACATGTCTGTGCTTCAGTGACAATGTCAGGAAGGCTCATCATACATGGTCTATCTGGATTATGAATCTTTGGCAAATGTCTGGAAGGTTAGGAGAACTAGCCATTGGCTCCTTCACATTATTCTCCCTAGCCTACCCTAACAGCAGGTCAGGTATGTTCCTAATCTCATGTTATCAGCTGCACTAATGAATGCCCTGTCTCTGTGGAACAGGCTGGCTTTTTTCAGTAAAATATTTTGAGGATATCAGAACTTGTAGGTTCATAGAGTCATAGATGTTTACTAGGCTAACGACCACAAGGGCCTTTTAAGCATAGCCATGCATCCCAAATCCCTGACAAGTTATGCTAGCCTTGATAAGTGTAAGCATGAGCCTGGGAGATGAACCTTAATTGGAGGACATTTTAAGCTTAGCCAATTTCTCTTTTGGTGCTTGAATTAACATTTCCTGATTGGTCTTCCCCATCCCATGGCTGATAATTGTGTATTAGTCCTAGTGAGATTAACTGTGACCATATCATAGATAATTTGAGGGGAGCCATGTAAGGGATGCAGCATTTAGGAAATGCCTGTATCCATTACTGGCATGGAGGAATTTACGCTGACAATGAGGAGGAGGGTGTGGCATGAAGGAATTTACGCTGACAATGAGGAGGAGGGTGTGGCATGGAGGAATTTATGCAGCAGTGAGTGATAATGGTAGGATAGGATTGGTTACACTGACAAACCAAAGTCCAGGTAGTAAAGGGGCAAAGCAGGATAAGGAAGTAAGAAGGCACAATAGTGTATCTGAACCGGTTTCTATATGCCTGGGGCGCACCACTGAAATCTTGCAGTACGTGTGCTTAAAGTGCTAGCCTTTCACTTGAAATAGTCATACATAACTTTTGGTTTCAGGAGTGATGCTGACAGTTTAACAGGACATTTAAAAAAGTCATATGGTCTCTCTCAGTTTATTAACATCTGTGTTTTCTGTTGTTTTATTTATTTATTTTCATAGTTTTTTGATAGGGATGGTCTGAAAACAACTACCCCTTTTTAGGAGAGTCCCGGGAGAAAATCTCCATAGGTTCATAGGTTCATAGGTGTGTACTAGGTTAATGGCCCTGGAGCCTTTACAAGCCTAGCCCATAGAAGTGCCCTGGCATTGTGCCACCCGACGTTAGTTCCCAGTGCCTCTATCAAGTAGAGCCACTGGAGTGATCTCCCGGGTGAACTTTCTATTTCCCATCCACTCATCAAGATTGATCTTGAAGAGGACCAGTGAAGTGCTTTGCTTGACATGTATGGGAAGTGTATTCCATAGCATGGTCAGTCTCTGGGTTATGAACCTGTCCCTCCAGCATATTCTGTTGACTGTGGTAATGAGGTTGAGGTCTCTGTAGCGTGTGGTGCGGAGGGATTGGGATTTCTTTAGATGCAGCATTTCTAACAGAGCTGGGTCACACATGGCTTTGTAAGTCAAGCATAGTTGACGAGGACAATGTTGAAATAAGAACAGGAAAAGTAATAAAACATGATACTTGCATATTATCACAACTACCACTTTCTGAACAACTTACTCTGGTGTGGTACTATCACTGAAAGTGAAAAGTACTTCAGCGTTGGTAGCATCATCTAAATCGGTGGCATTTAGTGTAATTATTAAACTCCCTTTTGGGAGCATTTCCACAGGTTACAACATACTGACTCTGCCTGAAAACAGGAAGATTGTCATTGCCATGTAAGACGTTAACTATTACCTTAGCCACAGCAGAATGTTGTTGCTGCCCACCCCCCATCATAACCTGGCATTGTTAGCAGAAGTGATTTCTCATGTTCCCTTTCAAGAGGTATCTCCACTGAAAGTTCAGGGAATTATTTAGTGTTTGTAGGGTTAGGATTTTTTTAGACTAAAACGTCTGTCCGGGCTAAGCTGTTAAACATTGACAGACTTTGTACCAATGTGTGGATCACTGGCCTGCTCAAAGCGAAATCAGGATACATCCGCTTCTGCCTCAGAAATATTCCGAACTATTTTGTTTTTTTCCAAATGTCAGTGTTTTATCATTAATGTGTTTAATATATTCATTTTCACATGATACACTTCAGTTGGGTTTTGCAACATTACAATCTGATATTATACCAGTTTTACCTATAGTCCTGCTGTTTACCCATCCGTAGCCTACACAACTGCAGAGTGAATCGTGCAGAACGTGGTGGTTGCGATAATACGTAAGTACCTAAAAAAACATACAAGTCTTGGTGTAATAATACAAAGTGCTAGTAAATAGACTATAACATAGAGGAATGCAAAAAATGCAGTAATTAAAACTACTTAGCAGTATGTTCCTAAGGAGAAAAAAAAGGAGCTGCGTTTTCTGACAACCACAACTTAAAAAGTACATAGCTGTGAATTTATGCAAGCCTAGCTTGGGTACACTGTGTTTCTGAGTAGCAAGCCTCAATTAATAACAACACTGAAATAAAATGTAATCATATCTGCTACATGGGATCTGCAAATAACATTCTGAACAGAGGGCACGTGAAATTGTTAAACAGTACTCCCATGCACAAGATAACTATTTTAAAGCTTATGCTGCAAGTTAGCCAGTGCTACACAGACTGCAAGTTTTCACTGGAGTTTTAATTCTCCAAATGCAAATATTCAAATAAAAGTTTCCCTGTTATTAAAGGATCTTGTCTGTCTATAACAAGGCCTAATAAACTGCAATAAAAGCATATGGTATAGGTCTAGTAATCAAGCTAACAGAGGAAAACCATGCACATACATTGAGGAAGAAAACACATAAATTGTAATTTATTTAACTAGCAACAACATCTTTACAAATATAAAATCTGAAAATTAGACCAGAGATTGCAAAGATCTCACATTAGACTCATTAGGGAGGTATGACCTAAAAGCTTCTCTTAAGGAGATATGCATTATGACCCCAGTCCACCTGCCCCTGCCCCATTCCAGCATAAATGAATTCACTGTGCATGCCTTAGCCTACCTCACTAGGAAACTTTTTTTAGGATCTAAGAAAGTTCCATGTTTGTTTCATTGTACAACTAATGTGGGCAGTGTAAAGCACTATATTTGCACAATGACATATGCCTTGAGATACTTTGTGTTCAGTGAATTACTATAATGTATTTATTTTTTGTAGAAAGAGGTTACATTACACACACACACACACACACTTTCTCTCTCATACAGAAACGAACAGTATTAAATTACACACACACACACACACTTACCTTCTTTCTCAACCAAATGGGTACACATGCACACACAAATTTACCTTCTCCTTGACAGAACTGCTAGCTTAAGTCCCACGAGCGAGTATGGAATTTATTTACATCCGTGCTTGTGTGTGTGTATGCAACATATGCAAGGTCCTTCTTAAAGGAGAAGACACTGTCAACCTGCAGCTCTAAAAGTGGGAGAGAGCTCATCCCCCCTCGGTCTATGGTTCCGGTGCCCTTGGTAATGTAGTCCATACTTACAACTGTCATGATTGACCATCTCAAAGCAAGTCTGCAAATGGGAAAAAATCACCATCAAAGCATGAATGTCTCTAGAGTCATTCTACCTGTCTTGTTTCATTATGTGTTTATAGTTCATTTTAGGTGTTATTGTCTCTTTTATGCTGCAGGATAAGTTTGCAAGTCTACTTTTCCTCCTCTTCCAGTTACTTTCTGCCCTGCCTGTTCTAGGTAAGATAACTTTTCCATAAGAGAGCTCCAAGCCATCTTCTTCAAGTGCAGTTTGACCCCCTCCAAAGAAGAAACACACTTGCACTGCCTAATTTGGTACAACCACACTACCTTCCTCATTATTGTACACAGGTCCCTTTACACAATTCCCCTGGCTGATCTGATTTCTTTCATCAGCAATTTCTGCTTTCTCCACTGAGGTTTTATAAGAACTTTGTTGTAATACCACACCTCTCAACTGTCAAGATTTTCACAGAATGTTCAGATTTGTGCCTATTTTTGTTCCGTTACTCATAAATTTTTGCTTTTCTGGCAAATGATTATCAAATCATTAAGGATGGAAGTCAGAAAATAATGACAGGTATCTGAGTTTGAGACTTCATATCATTCAGAAAATTCTTGCTAATGGAAAACCTGTTATTCTATCAACATTTTAAGTTTCTAAAAGCAATATTTGAAAATTGTCCCTATTTTTTGGGTCTGTGCCCACCCATTATTTAAGACTTTGTCTAGATTTCTTGATCTAAGAGGTTATGAGGTATGTGTAATATATTCTGCTCATATTTTGAAATTCCCAGTCTGAGTAGTTCAGCATTCCTATACCTTCTATCTCAGCTGTAGTTCCCCCACTCCATCCAACCCCATCTGTAACCCTTAGTCAAATCAAATCTGGTTCCCATTTTTTTCCTCTATACTCCTCTGAGCTTCTCTAATCTTTGTCTGTCATCAACATCTATTTAAAGCAAGGATTTCCTTTTTTGGTTTTCATAATTATATTGAAATTTTTTGTATACTCACACTTCAGCACTTTTGTAACTGCCAGATTTCCTGTGCTGTTGCATATCTGCATTTATGATCTGTGTGACGTCCCTGCTCTGGGCTAGTAATCAAGGAGCCTCAATCCTCACTACTGATACTGGTGAGGGACCTTCACATGGAAAACGATAGATACATACAGTATTTCCAGATGCAGCTCTGTGCACCAAACACAATTTCTCTTTAGAGCACACAGGGAACACATGTCCATCCTGGGTCTAGGTTTCCCTCTCTCTCTTACCAGGCCCCAAATTAGACTCCACACTGACCACATCTGTAGAGTTGAGTCCTCAGCTGAGTATTCCAAGCCAAGTCCTCCACCAGCCTCTCTGTGAAACCAGTGCTCTGTGTCCCTGCACCAAGTAGCTGACATACACACACACTCTTTGAGATTTGATTTTCACACACAACACACACACACACACACACACACACACACACACACACACACACACACGAAAGGCTGTCACAGATTTACCAGCTATACCTCCTATGTCCAGCATATAAGGTAGGTACTGCCACCAGAACACTTCAAAGCCAGCTACTCTAAGGGTCTTACCAGGGTTTCCAATTATACTGAGTAAAATTAATACCATTACAAATGGTAGTGTTTGACCGATGCAGCAAGGCTTTCATGAGTGCCCATAGTGTTACCAAATAAATATAAATAATCTCAAAGGTTAAAATATTCTCTAAATGACCAGCCAGAATGAAAAGTTTACATATATTTAATAATAAATAATAATAGAATATGAAAATACTAAACATCTATCTACAATAAACACCAGAATTTTGATCACAGGAAATATTAGGAATAACACATATGGATAGATTCACACAAATACAGAAAAACAGTACCTAACTAATCTCACTATATTTTCCTTACTGATGTAAAGAATTAATATTCCCTGGTTGCTTACTAAAGCAAGGCAAGGTGAAGTGGGTGAGTGATCCTTGTTTGCCAGCTTTCAAAAACAGGCTGCCTTGAGACCTCTGTCTCATTTAGTATTAAAACATCATTTCAGTGTTGGATTATAGAATGACATCATATACATTTAGTTACTTGACTTCTGGTTCCCACACTACCCCCTTTACTGAAAACGGAGCCAGAATCTTGCACATATGTGTTATCATACACACACATAGATCTTTGCTAAGATGTGTTATAGCATCTGGAAGCTATAAAACCATTTTAAAAAATTCCACCCTTCCAGGTAGCAATTAGTTCACCCCTAAGAACAATACAGTAGGATTCCTATTCCTGGTTTTCAGAGATATTTTGTCTCTGGCTGAAATCAGAACTGTAAGATAAAATCTTTATGGCTTAAACCAGGTAATTTAATTTCACACAATTTTTAAAAGTTAGCTGTACTGAAGTTAACCTCTACTTTTCCAGTATTCTTGGGTACAATATATTCATTTCAACAGCTACAATACCATCTGACATATAGGTGTATTTCTTTTCTGTCCAGTAGGATGCTCTGTTGGTACATTTTTAACACAAGCAACTTTACAAAAACATTTTCAACACAAACACCTGTACAAATCAGTTTGATATACAAATGCCATATAATTCTTTACAAAACTCCAGCTAGCTATGCTGGCATATGTTACACATCCACTGCCCTACTTCTCCTGGCATAGCTGGTAATATCTCACATCATCACAACCTGGCTGACTATTGTTACTGTGGGATGGGAGACTTGCTTTTCTCTCCTGTACTTTTTGTTCTCCAAAATCTCTTACTTTTCTATACTTATACTCTCATATCCCTGTTCCCTGTAAAGTATTACCCAACTACATAAAGATACAGATCTTAAAACCCTAACACAATCATTGATTTCAAAACATTAACATGTCAAGCACATCTTCAAGAGCATAGATATCCTTAAATTGCAAGTCTAAATATCCCTCTTTAAAACAGACTGAACTAACAAATATAACAACTGATTAATTTTATTTACAATTCTCTATATATAAATCTTCATACCACCGTCCATCCCATGCCATTTCTCTCAAGCAACGTTTCTAAACAACTATTTTACTTTAAAGTACAATATATAGGTGTAACCCCCCTATCATATCCTTGCAAGCTACAGATCTACTAACATGTCTGCGAAACCACATCCCCTACCAAACCCTACTGGAATCTCTTAACATTCAGCCTGACACCATACTTATGGGTGACTTCAACTACCCTTCCATAAACTGGGATACATATGACCCATAATTCACTTGCTCAAAGGTTTTCAGACTTCGACAATGCACCCCCCCCCCACCTCAGAACAACTAGCTAGCTCCTTAGCTTCAGGTACAAATATACTAGACCTGGTACTCATGAACATGGGGAATGTTGCTCACTCACATGTATTAACTCCTCCCTTTTAAGCTCTGACCATAAAATGATCTCCTTTAGTATAAAAACTAACCTAGAACCACATCAAACTCCAAACCTGTTAAGGATTTTACTAAGGCCAGTTACCTCAAACTAAGTGATAGTTTATTAAATTTCCAAGACCCTCTGAACCTGAATGACACTGGGGCCTTCTCTGAGCTGTACACAAAAGCTCTGTACAACCACATTAGTAGCTGCATAGAGGAGGCAGTACCTGTCCAAGTCAAACCTATGATTACTGGCAGAAATAAACCATCCTGCTAGACCCCCCAGCATAAATAGGCTATTCAACAAAAGGAAAAAAATCCTATCCAAAGCCAAGAAGGAACAGACAAAACAAAAAGATGCTCACCAGTCTAAACAAACAAATTAGAGAGATGGTCAAATCTGCGAAAGCAAGCTATGAGGCAAAGATAGCCTCCTAGGTGAAAGATAACCACCCATCCATCCATATCCATCCTCAACCCCTTTTTCCCATTTTACACATTGGGTTGGAGTGTCACTTCAGCAGTGACAATCATCTTGAGCCAAGGTTTACACTGCTGGGGGGGGGGGTTAATTATGTTTATAACCTCAGAGAAAATGCTGAGCAATGTGCTGAATTAATCATGAACAGCAACACTTACACCCAGTTGGAAACTATAGCAAACCTGCTGACTAACAAGTTCAGTTCAAACTTCTCCCCCCTATCACCTCCTACCACACCCAAAGAAATACCAGCAGCCATCCCCCTACAGGCCATTATGAGGAAACAGGTCCTTACTGCGCTCGCTAAAGCCAAAAACATATCCTCCATGGGTCCTGACAACATTCCAGGATGCTTCTTAAATAGCTCAAAACAGAGTCTATCTGGGCCACTAGAAACCCTCTTTAACCACAGCCTCCAGATGGGCTTGGTCCAGAGAAATGGAGGACTACAGCAATATCCTTCTGCACAAGGGGGGGCTCATCAACTGACACAGGGAACTACAGACTATAAGCTTGACCAGTCTTAATTACAAGGCCATAGAGAGAATTATCATGGAGCTTATCAATAATGACATAGGAACTCTCCAAATACTGAACTAGACCCAATTTTGGCTTTGTCAAAGGAGGTCTTGCCTGCTCACTCTGGTGAACTTCTTTGAGAAGGTCACCAGGGCCATGGATGCAGGTAAAATGGTACACCCTGCTTATCTAGACTAAAGCTTTTGACACAATCCCCCACTTGGAGACCATAGATAAACATACTGAGTTAGGCATAAACTCCTACATCACTGAATGGATAGTCAACTGGGTCACTGACAGGACACAACTATAATGCTCCCTTTCTGCAATCAAAGGGTATTAGTCCCTCATTTTAGGAGCTGCGTCTTTCCGGAAGGGAAGAAGTGATATTGTTGCTCTCAGATTTATGTTACTTGTAGGTTGCAGTGACACTGTGTTGCTCGGATAGGTAAATCCACTGCTGATAAGAAATCTCTTACTAGTGGTGTTCCACAGGGGTCAGTGCTGGGACCTCTCTTGTTTGGTATATAGTTCTCTGAAGTGAAAACCAGTGTTGGGGGATCCTGGCTTACCAAATTTGCAGACAATTGTAAGCTGAGAGCAATCATTAAATCCTCAAATGATATAAATGATAAACGACTGGTGTCAAAACCATAGTCTGAGACTAAATGCTAAAACATTTGTAATCATACCTGTCTACAAATCAGATATCCCTACAAATTATAATATTGATAGCACACCCCTAAAAGTAGACCCAGTGGTGAGGGACCTAGGAACACAGATAGATAGTAACCTAAACTTTGGCCACCAGGTAGCAATGTTAGTAAGGAAATCCTTCTGTATGGCTCAACTTACAAGTAAAGGCATGATATTAGGATCAAAGGAAGTCATAGTGCCATTGTACAGTGCCATCAACAGCTCTATAATCAAGTAAATTGCTCCCTTCTACATGTACCTAACTAGGCACTTACACCAAGTGGAGTAGCTTCAAAGGTTTCTCACTAAAAAATACAAAACATAAGACACATGTCTTATGCAAATCAGCTAAAGGCCCTATCCCTTTACTCCATCTCATATTGTTTATTGAGAGGTGACTTATGTTTGACCTACTAGGTATTCTCTGATCCAGCCCTTATGAAAATGTTATGTATTCATAAGAAAAATGATATGAGGGTTACGCCTCCATGGACCTGAACCTTATTTGTGATGCTAACAGAACTTGCTGGAGAGACAGAATCATATACCAAAGGCTACCTCATCCATGACATAAACTTCCCACCTTCATAAAACAAAGCCCATCCCTCACTCTCTTCAAAAAGAATTTAGATAAATGGATGGAGAACTATAAATTCACTCCCACAGTACTATCTAGGTCCCTTATTGACAAAGAATGTCTGTAAAATGACTCAGGGCTCCAACACCCAAAGACCCACTACCTTGCTATTATCCCATCCCATATCTGGGGAATTAAGATATAATATTGTCATATCTCCGGTAAAACTGGCCAGGCTTGTAAAGACTATTGTGCCATTAGACTAGTAATCAACTATAACCTATGAATGTCTAAACCTCGTAAATGTAATCATACCGTAACATAAGTAATTTCACTAACTCTACTGATCAACTTCATTTCCTCAGAAAAGCAAACTTACCTGTCTGCGAACTTACCTGTCTGTCTAGAATGTATCGTCAATCTTTTGGGCGATAGGTATCTTTGGTCTACAGTTTGTTTTTGAATGGATTCAAGTTTAAACATTTCAAACAGCCCCCAAAAAATCATCACAACAAGTTCCAAAAATCAAACTAGTGTCTCACCTATTTTCAACCATCCTATACATATAACAAAACCTTAAACCTTTAAATTGCTTCTACAACATCTCTACACCATGTTGCGTCATCATCAAGTACTGTAAAACTGACAACTAAGCCCTTATCAAATCCAAATAGTAAAACATTACAGTTTACCTTTCCAAAACATTACAAAACCAATTTAAACTTGACTCACATGTTTCTTTGATGTATTAGTGCATACAGTGTTAAAGTAACAGGTAACAATACGACTCCTTTCTTACAGCTCTTGTTCCAAATATTATCTGTGCCACCAAATCACATATTAAGGAATCCTCCCCGGCTTACTTTTTTTCCAAATTACAAATATGTCTTAAAATTACAGCTAGCAAACATATAAAAGGTAAAATAACACTTATGCGCAAAGCCACAATTTCCATTTCTACAGTTCCATATTCTGATCCAGCACATCCCAATTGGCTCATTACAAAAATCTTTACTGATGTAGGCATTAGTTTTCATAAATATAGTCTATCTTTCCATTTCATCAAATTTAAATGAATTTCAAAACTAGCTGCTTCACATGCTTAATCATTATAATTCTAGGAGGCCTTAAAATAAACAGGTTAAGTTTGGAAAACACAAACATTAAGATCAAAGTCAAAGAAAACTTTATTGTCGAACAAAATTACAATGCGTCGTTCTCAAAGCAGGAAACAATTGCACATATAGACAGAGAAAAATTAATAAAATATCACAGTAGAAATTAAATAAGTAGCAATTTCTAAGTAAAGTAGGACAGCAGTGACCCACACCCATCCCAGAACAGGAGACAAGGAAGAGAAGGAATAATATGAAGGTAATATTGTCAAAGTAAAATTGAAACAATAGCAGCATATCTATGATTAGACTGAATTATTGCAGTTTGTATATTGCACTTTACAGTCCCTCAGTGTGTAGGTGAGCTACCTTAGTATTGCACATCCATAAAATAAGCCCCTTGCTAGACTAGTTATGTAACAGACATCATGGTTCATTTTTCCCAAGAGTTCAACAGTCTAATGGAGAGCGGAAAGAAACTGTTTTAATCTGTGGTCTTACAGTGCCGGCTTCTGTATCTCCTGCCTGAGGACAGGCGAGTGTACAGACCATTGGCAGGATGCATTGGATCGCTGGAAATCTTATTGGCCCTGTCGATGCACCGACATTTGTGTAGATCTTCCAGAGGTGTAAGGGAGGTTCCAATGATTCTTTCTGTCAATCTTACAACTCTCTTGAGAGCCTTCCAATCCTGATTGTTACAGCTCCCATACCAGACTGCAATGCTGTTGGTTCCGACACTTTCAGTGGTGATTTTATTCAATGGTGATTGAATGTTTTTAAAGATGAAGACATTCAAGCAGAACATGGATTAAATCAACTAATCAAGAGCCAACTTTACCCAGTTTGAAGTTCAGAAATCAATTTTTTATCTGTGTTTGCTAACATGCCAAACCTCATACAAAAACTAATCATTGTTTCCCTTTGATTTAATGATTGCTGCTCCATAACATTTTCAATGTTGTTCCACACACTACACAGGATCCCTCATCTAGTCACCTTCTGAGCTAAGTCTGGTCAGAACATCATTTGTGCTATAAAAACACCTTAGCAAACTAAACTGGTGTCCAATACTAAATTACTAAAACACAGAATAAGCCACTAACAGACTTATAGACATCCCATACAACATTTAGAACACATCCTTTCTCTTAAAATAAATCTTAAGTGCAAAAGAAACTTCTTGTTTGAACACAAACTTAATTACTTCCTCAAACTGCTGGAAATCTTGAAACAGTTAAGAGTTATTAACTTTCAGAACTTAACAAAGTTATCATTGGCAAGAAGAAATCAGCTCAACACAAGACAAAAACAATTCTTCTTACTTGGCAAACCTGGAGATATATTAATGCAAAGGGCCAAAAAACAAAAAGCAACAGAAATTAAGCTAATTGCTTCAAAATAAAAATAGATTAACAGGTAAGTACTAGGTAATTGGTCTGCAGACCATTACAAGCTTAGCCAAAAATTAGCCTCAAGGATGGCAAGACAAGACAGACTGGAAAAAACATTTGTGGCCACCTATTCAATTATCCAGGTTGACCTTAAACATGGCAAGGGTGCTGCTCTGCTTGATAAGTAGTGGAAGACTGTTCCATTGGTGAGGGATACATGGGGGCATGAATCGATTGTCCAATGTGTCTTATTTATCTGTTGATGAAGGTTTAGTTGCTTTAATAGGGCATTTGAAGTGACATTTGTTCTGCAAAGGAGTAGGCGGTCAAAGATTGGATGGATATTTCATGGCTCAAAATGTTAGGCACATATCTCCACAGAGGAGTCCATATTAGCCCCTATTCACAAATGAGTTACTACAGGAATTCTGTTCCAACACTATATTGGATCCCTTTAACACTAATCACAGACATCCCAAAGAATGCCCTCTTCCTTTAATTCTCTCTTCTACTTTCAACAAATCAATGAAGAAATCAAGCCATTTCCTTCAGATGATCCTGTAGGAGCAGACAGACTGGTTTATTCCCTACTAGTGACCATCTTATTTATTTACATATTTAGTTATATTTATTTACCAGGATAGTGCACTGATAAATATTGGCTAATTATAGCCTGTACCTGGTGGAAATTCAAACATTTCACAAAAAAATATACACTGTGTGTGTGTATATATATATATATATATATATATATATATATATATATATATATATATATACACACACACATATACATATATTATATATACTGTATATATATTTATATATATATATATATATATATATATATACATATATATATATCTACACACACACAGAAATGAAAGCAATACCAGAGCAGTTAAGATTAGTTACATAGAAAAACAATATCTGCACATTATAGTAAATGAGCAGAGTGCAATGTGCAATATTTTAGTTTCTAAAATTGAGCAACCCAACAGCCAGATCATGCTTTTGCAATGAGGAAAAACAAACTCTCCTAGAATAGATAGGGGCTCCAGGCTTATATGCTTTCTAAATGGATGGTAGTCATATTAAGTAAAAAACATAAATGTGACATGGGTTAATCCATATGAATGGTCTATAGAGCAGCAGCAGCATGAATCCAGGAGATGGTCATCTATTTAGTTTTTGAAAAAGGGGCCATAGATGTCATATAGTGTGTGTGAGAAGTATTGGTTTTGGAAAGGTGGGAGCAGGAAATTAACAGTCCATTTTCTAACCTTGAGGTTTTAAAATTGTACACCCAAGGAGAATTAGACAAAATTACAGCTAAAAGTAATAATGAATAAATGTTAACTAACATCATTATGGGTCCTTTACCCTTGGTGGACAACAGGGAGGAGGCTGCATGTCAACATAACAGGTAATGTAGGAGGAGTACCTGCTTCACTGTTAATGGTGGAGCAGGTATGATCCAGAGAAGTAGCTCTAAAACAAAAATAGAGCAAAATTAGAATAGACCGCCTGTCCATAAGGTCAGGTGATCCAAATGCTGAGCATCTGTACCATATTGTCATATAATTAAACTGCTGAAATGAGGAATGGAAAAGAATGTGCAAAATATACACAAATGTAAAGAGCTGTTTCCGGTGCTAATCATGATAGGGAACAGTCGTTTCTGAGCTACAACAGTTAAATGGATATGAATTTGCACTTGAGACCTTAGTTGGTTGGTGCTCATTAGTATGTCTTGGGGTTAATTTGTTGTTTCTGCAAAGGTGATGAGGTATCTTGACCAGTATCCCATGGTTGGGTATATTCCTTAGTAAAGAAAATTGGTGGTCTAATTTTCTCATCTGGAGGATCCAGTTGATGAAAAATGTGATGTTTAATCCTGGTGATTTTCCAGCCCTTAGCCTAATTTGCCTCTTAAATTCCTTCTTTTCAAGTCTGTCATTCTTATTCCTATTAGGCTGTTTCCAATTGACTCTGTCTATAATGTGAATTTTAAAGATGTGGTGTCCAGGATTTTCTTTCACGTGTTTAGCTAATGGGTTCTTCAAGGTACCTTATCTAATATCTGAGTTGTGCTGGGCAATTTTCTTTTTAATACAGAAAAAATACAAACTGCAGTTTCTTCTTAATTTTCATTTTAAGTTTGTTGATAGATATCCTAAAGTAGAAGGCTTGGCAGTGACTACATTGCGCTTTGTAAACAACATTGTTTTTGTTACAGTTCCCATAGCAGTACCTAGGTTACTGCTTCCTCGTGTTATGGCACCTAAAGCTGAATTTGTTGTTCATGTATTTACAATAGTTACATTGAGGTGGTCCAAAGAAGAATGTTCCTTTTGGGGATGATTCATTGTTAAAGTGGTTGGAGCCTTTGATTTAATCTCTAATCTTTGTCCCTTCTTGATGGTGAACTCGGGCTGTTTAGGAAGGATCATACTGAGGTTACTATTCTCTCTTATGATGCACTCTGATGAAAGGAGGTACTGTCAGCACAGCTAGCTGGAATTTTATAAATAATTATATGCCATTTGTGAATATCAAATTGATTCATACAAAATGCTGGTGTTACAAATGTATTAGAACTGTATGTCATGTGTATATCAAACTGATTGGTACAGATGTTCGTAGGTTCATAGGTTGGTACTAGGCTATTGGCCCTAGGGCCTATACAAGCCTAGCCATAACAATTCCCTGGCTATTTCTTCCCACAATATTTACTTCCCTGGTCTCCTGTCTAGCAGGGTGACGGATGTGATCCCCGGGGTGAATTTCCTATTACCCATCCAGTCATCAAGGTTCCTTTTGAAGAGGGCCAAAGAAGCACTCTGCTTGACATGTATGGGCAGTCTATTCCAGAGTATGGGGAGTCTCTGGGTCAGGAACCTATCCCTCCAGCATGTTTTGTTCATTGTGATGACAAGGTTTAGGTCCCTGGATCATGTGGCTCTGATGGATTGGGATTTCTTTAAGTGTAGCATGTCCATCAGCTCTGGGTTTGACATGAGCTTGTATGTTAAACAGAGATCACCTCTGAGTAGACGATATGTGACAGAGTATAACTAGAGCTTTTTAGTCAGTCAGCATAGGGCATCTGCTTTAGGCCTGTGATTCTTTTAGTGAGGTGTTTCTGCAGCCTTTCCAGTTGTTGCAGATGTCTTGTGAGGTACATAGCAAATGGGTGTTGTACTCTATGATGGGTCTAATGAGGGATGAGTACAGTGGGACAATGACCTCCTTTTTTCTGGATGAAAATCCCTTAGTGATGAGGTGTGCCACATAGAAGGATTTCCCGACTGTTGTGGTGATGTGGTTATTGAAGGTGAGACCACTGTCCACCTGTATTCCTAAGTCTCTTATCACACTTTTGGTGTTTATTGTACTGCCACCTATGTGGTAATTCATGGGTATATGTTTTTTTCCTAAAGGGGATAACAATACATTTCTTGGCATTGAGCTTGAGCCCACTGCTCTGGCACCAAGCATCTGTTTCTGTAAGGCCCTTTTGTAGAATATGAACATCATTTGGGGATTCAATAATGGCTCGCAGTTTTCAGTCATCTGCGAACTTTGTTAGCCAATTGTCCCTCAGTGTTGGCCTGTACTTCAGAGAAGTCAATGCCAAACAAGAGCGGTCCCAGGACTGAACCCTGAGGTACTCCACTTGTCAATTGTCTGGAGCTGGATTTGGAGTCGGCTACTTTTAAAATGTGGGTTCGGTCAGTAAGCCAGTTGGCAACCCATCGAGTGATGAAGGGATTTATGCCCAGCTTAGTAAGTTTATCTATGATTCCAGAGTGGGGGATGTTGTCAAAGGCCTTTGCGAGGTCCAGATAGGCTGTGTGAACTGCCTTACCCTTGTCCATGGCTCTGGAGAATGATTTGAATAAGTCAATCAGGTTCAGGAGACATGATTAGCCCTTCACGGACCTAAACTGGGTGGGGTCCAGCATTTGAAGGTTGCCAAATGTGCTTGTTTATAAGTTCCATGGCCTTGCAGATCAGGCTCATCAGACTGATGGGCCGGTAGTTCCCAGGATCCAAGGTGGATCCCCCCTTGTGGAGTGGGATAACTGTAGCTGGTAGCCATGAAGCCTGAGGTGAGGCTATGATTAAACATGACACTTAGGTGAGGTGCCAGTTCATTTTGTAGTTCATGTAGTACACAGCCCGGGATGTCGTCTGGTCTCATGGATGCTGTATTCTTAGCTTTGGAGAGTGCAGTTTTTACCTGTGTGGCCATGATTACCGGAATTTGGCAATCTTTCTGTATTGAGATGGGCCCTTTAGGTGGTGAGAGGGGGTTGAAGTTGGCACTGAATTGATCTGCCAGGATATTGGCAATGTCCTTGGGATCAGTATATTTAATGCTATTCTGTTGTAGCTCAGAGCAGATCTGAGCATTGCCATTTAGATTCTTGACATAGCTGTAGAATGCCTTGTGGTTGCCTTTGGAACCTTTGGCAATTTTATTTTCATAACTAGCTTTGGAGGATTTTATGAGGGATCTCAGCTTCTTACTGAGGCTGGTAAGGGAGTTTTTTGCATCCTGGGATTTTCCTCTTTTCTGCAAAAATTTCTTCCTTCTGTTGTATAGTTTGTTTATGACAGGGAACCACCAGATTTGCTTCCTTTTTTTGGAGGAGAGCGTCTTGGTTCTATTTGGGATGGCACAATTCATGCATGAGTGGATGTGCTCGTACAGTGCTTTAGTGTAGGATTCAGCAGTCGAACTTTCAGTTCCCATCTGCATGGGTATCATGAAGCTTGTCACTTCTGACTTTAGTAACATGAAGTTGGCCTTGAAGAAGTTTTTTACGGATGTTTCCTTACTGGGGGTGGGGGGTGGGATGTGGATCTCAAAGGGGGTTATCTTATGGTCAGACCTAACCAACGAGGGGGTGACCACTAGTGTGGAGCATCAATTTCCCATGTTGGTAATGACCAGGTCCAGGATATTGGAGTCCCTGGTGGGACTATGGATTAGTTGATCCAGGGTGTTGGAATTTATGAATTCCAAGAACCGTTGGGCAAAGGTGTTGGCACATGAGTAGTTTTCCCAGTTAATGGCAGGGTAGTTGAAATCACCCACTATTAGGGTGTTTGGTTGTATCTTAATATTTTCCAGTATTAATATGTTTGTGTTAAAAAGGTATTTTGTAAAGTGCTTGAATTTGAAATGTATCCACAATGTGCCTTACTGGAAAGAACAGAAATGTACACAAACTATTGTAACTGTCTAAATGTAGGGTTAACCTCAGTCCACCAAACCTTAGAAAAAATACCTGAAATTAAATCAATTTACAAACTAGGCCATAGAGATGCTATCTCACAGTTTACAAGACAGCCAGAGACACAAAGTCTGTACTAGGAAGCTTTCTGTATTGTCTTTGGGGTGAACTAATTCCTACCCTGGAAGTGTGGAAGAATGCAATTGTTTTATGAATTCCAGCACATGCCAAAGATCTGAGGAAAAGACCTTGTGTTTGTATTTTTACAGATAGGTGCTAATTCCTGCCAACTTCCAGCAATGGCAGTTTTGCATGGGAACTAGATGTCATTCTGCAAGCTATCCCAGCAGTAATATTTTAGATATTATTTTGAGAAGTCTCATGGTGAGACAGAGCATTCTGTATTCTGTCTTGGACTTGACAACAAGAAGAACCATTCACCACATCATCTACCTTCCTTGCTCTATTAAGTAAGTTATTAGGGAACAGAGATTCTCTTACATACAGTCAGGAATATAGTGAAGCTTAGTTTAGATATTGTTTTTCTTTACGTGTCTTAGCCTGTCTTGCAGTGTTATTTCAAATATTTCCTGTGTTTTGAACTCTGATGACACTGTGAATATATACTTAGTTATTTCTTGTTCTTTTATTATTTATTATTAAATATATTTAAACATTTCACTGTGGCTGATCTTTGTAGTGATATTTAAGTTTTGAGAGTACTTGCATATTTATTTGGTGACATTGTGTGGGCCACTTCTAATTGCCTTGCTTTTGGTCAAACTACCATTTGCATTAATATCAATATTACACAGTAAGATGGGACACCCTTTGTTAAGGGCCTTAAAGTAGCTGTTGAGGGGTTCTGGTGGCAGTGGTAACTACCTTATAATCTGGGAAAATGGGGCATAGCTAGTAAACATGTGCCAGCCTTTCCCAGGTGTGTGTGTGTGTGTGTGTGTGTGTGTGTGTGTGTGTGTGTGTGTGTGTGTGTGTGTGTGTGTGTTTGTTTGTAAATCAGATCTCCAAGAGTGTGTGTTTCAGCTACTTGGGAAGGAACATGAAGCACTGGGTGGACAGAGAGAGTGTTAAAGGACTTGGCTTGGAATCCCAGCTAAGGACTCAACTCTATAGCTGTGCCAGTGGGAAGTCTTATTGGGGATCTGGAGAAAGAGGGAAAAATCAGCCTCGGACTGACTGTGGTCCCTGTGTGCTCTTAAGGGAAAGTGCACTTGATGTAGAGAAATGCATGTGTAAATACTGTGTGTGTACCTGTTATCCTCCCAGTGAATGTCCCCCCAGAGGTGCCAGTGGTGAGGATTGAGGCTGTTTGATTATTGGCCCAGAGGTGGGATATCCACATCACATATTGGTTGGCAGTGGTGGGTCGTCACATGCACCAATTATCCTGGATGGCACATTTGAACTCTGGGTAATCCAGGGTGCATGTGAGGGTTATACTGTAATTCCGAGTATTTTCATCACTTGATCAGTTATGGCCCTGTTGTTCCCTGTGTGGGTTGTCTGTGGGCTTCTCTAAGGTTGGGTCTTCTTTTTTCCTGGTGATGATAGCGTGAAGATACAAAGGAGTAGTAGTCATTTGCTATACTCCCTTGCAAGGAAATCTTTTTGTAGGTCATTGCTGTTTTTAGTGAAATTTTCCAATTGTTAAGTTCCTGCTGATCTTGAGGTCAATGAAATCCACATGTTCCCAGCTGTGGTGTGTAGTGAACTTGTGAAAATTTGTGGAGTTAACGATGCACTCGATAAAAAGTTAAATGTTGTCCAGTTTGCTATTCCATACGATGAATATGTCATCAATAAAGTGGAGATACCAGCACATGTGAGGGAAATAGGAGGAGTTGTAGATGACCTCTTCCTTCCATTTATATAGTTGTGTATTCATCAGATTGGTGGCCATGGCTGTTCCCATGGCTATACTGGTGGTCTTCTTAACCATATCAAATTCCTCTGTGTTTGCCAGTTTTGAGGGCAAAATAATGGGGTGCCATGAATTCCCAAGTGGCCCCTTTAATTCCCGATTTTTTTCTATTTTTTTTGTTTTACAGCTTTAAACTTATGGCTCTATGACAACTCATCATATCCCACAAGGGCTGTGCATGATGACATCAGCTTCATAAGGTAGTGCCTGACTGCCTGTTGATGACTGGGATGGGCGTGAGTTTCAAATTCAAACCATCGTGGGGGGGGTGACATAACATTGCAGTTGCTACTAGTAGTAGTTATCTTTGATGGCTCTCACTCAGCTGCTTACCTTGCATCATTTTCTTGTTATTTACAAGTAGGCACTTCAACAGGGCAGCACTTTGCATGCCATGTTTTCCAGGACTTGCCCTTAGATAACTGTGACTGCTTTTTCATCACTTGAGATGGCGTCTTCTTCTGGTATGCTCTGGACTACCTCTGTGACTGGCACTTTATCCTCCTGCATGATCACTTTTCAGAGAAGGAGCAGGTAACTATTCAGGTATTTAAAGAAATAAGTCAGCCAAGACTTATCAAATTAGTGCAATATTGCATCTTTTAGTCTTGTACCACTGCAGTTTTTACAATATAATCATTGTGAGAGGTATCCATTAAACCTAGTTGTAATGGGAGGATTCACGTTTCAGAACCATAATGATACTGATATGCAGAGTTGCACTAATTAGGCATTTGTTTGCTTTTGGCTATTCTGTCTATGATTTTCAAGGACTTATAGATTGTAAAAGTCAGCAGTCTTCTGGTGTTGTGTTGCTATATAATTGTTGTTGTGAGATGTATCCTTTAAACCAAGTTGTAATAAGAGGATGCGGATTTCGGAGCCATAATGATACCGATTTGCAGAGTTGCGCTAATTAGGCATTTGTTTTCTTTTGGCTATTCTGTCTCTGATTTTTAAGGACTTTATGTATGTAGATTGTAGAAGTTGTCGATCTTCTGGCCTATATTTAGTTGCCTGACTTGACCTTGTATTTTATGTAACATTTTTCATCCTAGGAAGTTGCATGATGTTGGCGAAGTAAGATGTTTCAAACACTTTTTCAACTGACTGATTCTAGTATGGATATAACATTTGCATGGAGCTGATGTGTTTGTTTGGTCTGTCAAGTGTCTGAGGATGGATTATCAAATGGAGAGCTTCGTTCTACCTAATTTGTGGAGTTAGATGAGACCGCTGCCAATAAGTCTTTCTTCCCTTTTTTATAGCCACTGTTGTCCTGTTCAATTCTCAGCGATAGCGTCTTCTGTGTGGAGACATGCGTGAATGGGCGTACCTTCGTTGAAGGTTGTGTGTCAGGGTTGGCAACTCGGCATGTAAAAATCTACTGCCAATCATTAGCGGACCGGAGTTCTGCTGTGGCAACCCCTAACCGGGAAAAGCCGAAAGACACAGCAACAACAACAGACCAAACTTTCCCCCAAGAGTATGCATTTTTTTTCAAACACTGATAAGTAATTCAGGATATGTTGGAAAGGCTGGGTCAATATCTGTTGGTTTAATGATTTTGATAGAAATTTCTATGCATAAATTGAGGGATTCAGTCAGGGGGCTATAACTGCTTATTTTGCACTTTAAACTGATCTTCGAGTTCAGTAAAGAAATGCTTCCACTCTAACCATTTTTAATGTAAATCCCTGGTCTGTGGTTGGTTGTTAACTGTATTTCATAAAAAAAAATAATACAGTAAATCAGGTAGTTTGCTGCGCTGGTGGTGCTGCGGTAGCTTTGTCGCCTCACAGTTAGACGTTGCCTGTTTGATTCTCAGTTAGAGCGTCTGCTGTGTGGCAACATGCGTGAATGGGCATTCATTCATTGAAGGTTGTGCGTTAGGCCCAGCAAGCCAGCATGTCAAACTCTACTGCCAATCATCAGTGGACCGGAGTTCCGCTGTGGCAACCCCTAACCGGAAAAGCTGAAAGAAACAAATGAACTGTAAATCAGGTAGTTTCTAAAATAACACATTTTGCATTATTATGTTATTTTCTGAGGAATATGAAGTCTGAAATTCAAATGTTGGTCTGCTATTTATTATTATTTATTGACTGCAATGTTTATGTTGGTATCCCAAAATTCTACCGGAGTGGGTGGGGTTATGATAATTTATGCAATTTTTATGTTAATCAGTGTCCTGATTTTTGGCCAGTTGTATCTACCTTTCATGGGCCTTTGTTTAGATTTTTGAATTCACCAATGGCAACTGGGATGACAGAACAGCAAATTTATTAAAATAAGCACAACTTTACCAGGAAATATTAACACTTTTGTCTTACTATTAAGACTTCTGCCGATATATACAACAGAACAAGTACTCAGCTTAGAAAGACCAGTCAAGTCACATGATACATAACACAATGAACTAATAAGAAGGAAAGGAGCAATTTAAAGTGACAGGCAGAAATTGCAACGGAATTATACAGAATGCCTGCACAAACCATGAAACTGACACAAAGTGTAGCAAAACTGAAGTAAAAATGCTTTAAATATTTCTTAAAAAATATAAAAAAAAATTCAAGATTAATCAAAAATATTTCAGAATATATCAATATCTGTCCAATGCTATCCTTTTTAGAGAGCATTTGATACTAATAACATCATTCAAACCCGGTAGCACAGATGCATTTAAAAATATCTGCCATGATAATGCCCTCTCGTCCAACAATATGGACCAAGGGCGACCTCTAGGGTCTGGTCTCACCTGAAATTAACATTTCTTACAGGAGGATTGACAGCTTGCTTTATGATATGCTTATGCAGGGTAAAATTTCACCTGAACAATACAAGTACATTAGTGTTGATTTCTCCAAAGCTTATTTTAATAAATCTGCTATTCTGTCATCCCAGTTTTCGTTGGTGAAGTGTAGTTTGGACGGTTTGTTTTTCCATTTTGCAGATTTTTGATGTTTCCAGGTGTAGAGGTATGGTTCTTTCTGAAGTAGCTACCCTCAAACCTGAAAAAAATTTGTTGCTTAAAAGTCGATGCAAGAGTCTGCAAAACAAGGCTTTATTGGTGTCCTAAACATATGACAATTCTCTTTGTATATTCTCTTTGTTAGTGTTCTTGTAGTAAACTGCTGAAGAAGGAGAGCACAGGGCCATATAAATTAAGGCCAATGTCTGACAATATACATTTAGAATTATTCTATTAAATGTACTGTTTAAATGGTTTGACAATATAAAAGTAAAATATATTGACATAACCATCAAAAGATTGTGTTAATAAGTACAATTCCCTATCCAAAATTTTGCAGCACACATTTTTCAAAATACGCTGTGCAGGTATTATATCACTGATGCCTGGGTCTCAGACAGGATCAAGCCTCAGCAGCCAAATTACTTCTCTATAGTCTCCTTAGGACTCCCAAGCACCATTTCTGGGGTCTCTGGCTACTCTTTCAAGTATACCAAAATAACATTTTTTTTTAAACTGTACATTTTATAGAATGATAGAACAAGGCATTATAGGTCTTCTTTCTAAAGATATCACAATGATGTTCATATATTCTCTTTCTTAATGCTCTTGTACTTTGACTGATATAAAATGCTGAACAAGAAGAGCACAGGGCCATATAAATTAAGGCCAATGTCACACAATTGCTCCTTTCAAAATAGATCTTACACTGGGCTTTGTTATTTAAAGCTACACCTTTTTCTTGAAACATTAATCTGCACTGATTGCTGTTCCCACAAACCTTTGTCCCAGCTGTGCCAAATGTCTCAAACATTATTACTTTATCTCTTTCAAATTTGTCTTTAAGGTTGGTTCCCATTGTAATTATAAACTTTGAGCTGTCACCTAATACTTTCAGTAAATCAGGGGTTGCCTTGAATATGTTCAAATGCCTAATAAAAATGTTCTTGATGAAACCAGCATGAAGATTATGTTCTAACACCACAGCTCTTTTATAGATTTCAACATTATTACCCTTCCTAATGGCATCACGTTCCTCTTCATAATCCCACCTCTCAACAAAGGGGTACATTTTGAAGCCTAACTCAAGGTAACTTCCTGGTCTATTGTGGCTCACAGTTTTAGAGATAATTTCTCAGAACATGTTTAATAATATGAACCCTTCAATCACAAAATTATCAAAATTGGATACCATCCTAGCTATCTTAACCCACCTCCCTTTACCAAACTGTTCTTTTCTAGCCAATGATGGCCCCCAGAAAAATGTAATTAGCTGTTTGTAAACATTGGTTTCTTATATACTGAAGATGAAAACCCAACGGTGTTCTTAAAACAGTTACATCTAGGTAATCCACTCTACCAATATGTTAGAAATATGTGAACTCACCCTTGAAAAGTATATATAGTTATTGTTCAAAAGGATCTTCATCAAATCTACTATTGTATTCATTTTACAAGTGGTTAAAAACTCACAACTTGGAGGGCCTTGTTGAATAACTTTAACCCTTCATTGTGGGGTACAGTGGAAAATAAATCCACCACCGCCACAGATAAAAAACTCACTCACTTTGGGGTCCCATCATTCTTCATTTATTCTCCCTAAGAAGTTCTCAAAAATCTTTAAGCGTGTCAGCTTTTATTTCAAAAATGTTTTTAACTTTCTATCAGTATAAACAGTTAAAGAGTATGTTTTAGAAAATTAGGCTACAACAATAAGTCTTTATTGACAATAGGAGGCTTGCAAATGACCTTGTGTGTTATTGGGATACCAAAAATCAATAATTGTAGGTTGTGGCAATGATAACAATTTGTATTCAGCATGGATAACACTTCCTTGATACAGTAAATCTTTCAAGTATAAATTTATCTTCTTATAAGGTATATTGATCTCATTATATGGTGCCTGCGAGTATTTGTCAGGATCCTGTAAAATATTGAACATAAAACTAAAATACATAATTTTTCCATCAAGACGATCCCCCACCTTCGTTGAGTTTCATTATTCTAATGGATTAGTCTTTGACAAGCGAAATTAATACTTTTTTTCTTTACCACTTAAATTGTACCAATACTCCCTTTTGTCTTTATCAAAAAATTCATAAATCTCCCTCTCACAAGCTTTTTCAAAAGCTGTAACCACAGGGTTAGAGGGTAAGACAAAGTACTCCTTTTCTTCAAGTTTTGCACCATATTTTTACCATTGTCTTTAAAATACAATGCTAAATTGAGCTTTCTTATAAACAATCTCAGTTCCAAAAGCGCATCAGTTGAGCTCCATATTTTCTCAGGGAAAAAAGTAACCCTTTTTTCAAATAGGGAAACATGGGTATGTGGATTTGTGCTACTATAATTGAACACATTGAAACCATTGTGACTTAGCACATCCCACTGTATGTACGAGTGATCACATTGAAACCATTGTGACTTAGCACATCCCACGGTATGTACGAGTGATCACATCAAAACCATTGTGACTTAGTATATTCCACTGTATGTACGAGTGATCACATCGAAACCATTGTGACTTAGCACATCCCATTGTATGTACGAGCGATCACATTGAAACCATTGTGACTTAGCAAATCCCATTGTATGTACGAGTGATCACATCAAAACCATTGTGACTTAGCACATCCCATTGTATGTACGAGTGATCACATCAAAACCATTGTGACTTAGCATATCCCATTTTATGTACGAGTGATCACATCAAAACCATTGTGACTTAGCACATCCCATTGTATATATGAGTGATGGGTAGGGGAACCTTTACCGGAACATCTTTTTTCCCTATTCCCCTTCCTTTTGATCATTTTCTATAGCCTTGAGTTGTTTGACTTCAGGCCTGGTGGTGCACATTGGTCTTGGTGTTCTCATAGAGATAAGAGGTTTGCCCTGCTATACTTTCTGACCTTTAAAGAGGGGATTCTAAAGGTTCTTAAACTTCAAATTCATAATTAACTCTAGGTGTACTGTTGTGGTTAATATTGTTTAAACCATAGTGCTCATAGGATTCCTCCCTTGTGGGAGTGTGATTTTTCTTGACCTCAAGTGGATATGCTAGTTTTGATTCATATTAATTTGCATCTCTAAGCAGTGTATTAGCTTTTCTATTTTTAATAATGTCACATTGCTTATCAACTTTATAAAAACGTCATTATACATTGTCTTGTAATCATCAAATAATAAATTAGTTCTACTGTTACTATCTAATTCATGAATGACATCAAGTAGGTTGTCCATTTCCATATGGTTATGACTAATGATTGAGCTCATTAATTCAATGCCATGATGATCAAACTTGGCTGTTAATTCATCCAAAAAGTCACTGTCTGGAATGATTCCATTACAAAACTTGTAACAACACAAGCGCTTAGGAACTCCATTAACTCACAGACACTCTGTAAGAAAACTTTCATCTGCTTGTACACTGTCATCTTTTATTACAACTTTTCAACTTTTGAAAAGAAAATGTTGACGTATTGCAATGAAAGGTAAGTATTCACATATTGTTCTCCCCAGGAAAATGTAAAAATTCTAGCTAACAATTTGCTCAAACCAGGCTTATCAATCTAATCAGCCAGAGTTTTATTCTGATGATTAACATTCATAATAGGTTGGTTAACATTCAAACCTGTGTTGCTGTACTTGTCCTCCACTCGCTCACTATATGATAAGACAGCATTTTGTCCTTTACTCCTCAGCTGGCCACTGCTATCTGTCGCTTTCACTCTCAGCATGTGTTATTACCAGGCATTCTACCAGGGTTGATCTCATTAGCTTCCAAAGATTGCTACAATTTGCCATTTCTTTTCTGAGCCACAACAGTTGTTATTTAGTGTACCTGGATCATTCTCATCAAAGGTATCCAATGATTATGAACAGTTAGCCACCATGACACTGTGGCTAGAACATTCTAGAAAAGATGAAAAACAAATTACATGTACAACTCTTTTATTAATCATAATACCTGTGCAACAGTGTTTACGTAGAACTTTTAACTCTTTGCTCATAGACAGCCCCTTCAACATCCCTCCTTCCTGTGCCATCTTTTTCTTTGCATTCAGTGTCCGCAGTTCTACTGTCTTATATACAGTACACATGACATTTTTTACCTTATCCATTCACACCATCTACTCTGATCCTAACCACTCCCACTTGACGACTTGAAAAGATTATACATGTAAATATTTTACACAGTTTCTATTTGAGATTGTCCGTGGTGGTGCTGCTGCGGTAGCGTTGTCGCCGCACAGTAAGACGCTGTCCAGTTCGATTCTCAGCTAGAGCATCTTCTGAGTGGAGACATGCGTGAATGGGTGTACCTTCGTTGAAGGTTGTGTGTCAGGGCTGGTAACTCTGCACGTGAAAATCAACTACCAATCATTAGCGGACCGGAGTTCCGCTATGGCAACCCCTAACCGGGAAAAGCTGAAAGACACAACACAACAACCTTTTTCACTACAATGCAATGTAATAGCCATTATGCATTATATGTATAACTTGTAACAGTCACAAGCACCATTTGGGTACAACAATTTAGCATCAGTAATAATACTTAACTGCCTCTGTATACTAGATCATTAACCAGTAATAATTTAAGTGTGTCATGCACCATATCATCGCTAAGAAAGTATTGCATTTGGTTCAATAACCATCTCCTTTTTTCATGTCTCATTATATGGACTGGGCTCCTTAAAGTAGTCCCTAAATGCCATTTTTTTTAATTCTGAAGCATAAAAATGAGAGCATTATGAAAATGTTTAATTATTGGCCTTTGGAGATGGTCATTAGACTATACTTCAACTAAAATAAATACTGTATGTCTGACTGAAATATGGACACAGTGTACATGTGCATACTTAAGGGGGGGTCATTATATTTCTTAATTATAAGGTCTGTGATCATCCCGTTAAGCCAATGTTTGCACTTATTCAGCAGACTGAAAGCCAAGTAATGCAGGTCTACTGCTGACTGCAGTCAGAGTACATCATCTAATCTAACAAAGTGTGTGTGTTAATCAGCAGACTGAGTGCCAAGCAGTGCACGTTTACGGCTGACTGAAAGGTACAGGCACAAATCCCCTGATCTAACAATGTGTGTTTACTTAATCAGCAGACTAACTTCCAAGTAATGCAGGTCTGCTACTAATTGAAAGGTACAGGCCCACATGCCCTGATGTAACAATATGTACGTTCTTAATCAGCATACCATGTGCCAAGTAATACAGGTGTACTGCTGACTGAATGGTGTGGATATACATCCCTTGATCTACCAGTGTGTGTGTGTGTGTGTGTGTGTGTGTGTGTGTGTGTGTGTGTATGTGCACGCACGTGAGTGCGTGTGTGCATGTGTGTTTACTTAATTAGTAGACTGAGTGCCAAGTAATGCAGATGTACTGCCAGATGTACTCCTCTGTTGAAACTTGGTTATCCGATGCCCTATTAATACTCAACCCAAACAAAACTAAACTACTCATCTTCCAACCCACCAAACATACTCAAAACAACTCTCACTTTAACATCACAGCAAAAGGCAACACCACTATATACCCAACTGAACACACCAAATTGCTAGGAGTGGAAATAGTCAATAAACTAAAATTTGACATTCACATATCCATGACCATAGAAAAAGTCCACAAAAAACTAGGAGCGTTATGCAGAAATAAGCAACTTCTCACCAAAGCAGCAAAGATTTCAATAGCAAATTCCCACCTTATCTCCACCCTACTTTATGCCTCTCCAATATATACCAACCTAAGGCAATGCGATCTAAACAAGCTAGAGACCTGCTACAACAAAATTGCCAAATTCACCACAGGGGCATCCTACCGTAGTCACCACTGTCTCTCACTTGCTGAACTGGGCTGGCTTGAACTCCCTCACCTCCTTCAATGGTATCAACTCTCACTCGCCCACAATCCATTAAACCATCCGCTAAATGTCCCATCCCTCCAGAATCTACTCCAACCCTATTGCACCACCAGACCACTAAGATCCAGCAACAAAAATCACGTGCAGATCACTAAAGCCAATAACTCTGTTGGTGAAGCACTATTCTCTTGCGCCATAGCCAAATTATGGAACTCCCCGCTCACCCACAATTACCTCCGTAGCATCATGCACCCACTTCAAACCTTTACTAAAAGTGCACCTAAAAACATGCTGGCTATGCCCTTGCAACTCCCACTCTAATATCACCCACCCCATCCAACCACTACCTTTCTTTCCACCCCACTAACTACCTTGATTGTAGCAAGCTCAGATGCTCATAAGCCTAGTACTTATTATACAGCAGGAACTTCTTATTGTAACATTTGTTAATGTCTGTTATGTACTTCGCAGATAAAGATTCTAGTTGTCTACTGATGTACTATGTTCTTCATCTGTAAATAATGTTTGTAATTAATTGCTATGTTAATCAAATTGTTAATCGCTATGTAATCCAATGTAACTACTGTCTGTTTATTTTAACTGTGGAGCTTTTCTCCCCGGGCCTCCGCTGAAAATGGACCTACGTCCAGTCAGACACTCCCGGTCAACAAATGTAAATAAATAAATAAATGAAAATTGCAGTGACACACATATATGGATCACTTCATATTCTAGTCTGCATGAAGACCATCAAATCCCAGGTCTGTAAGGCCGAAGCATTTGTAAAGGTGATGAGCTCGGTGGTTGGAAGAGACTACAATAAATATGATTTGTTTTCCAAGTCAGGGGAGGTTGGATCCCATGGAAAGTGTGCACAAGACAACTGAAGAATAGTCTACATCAGAAAGCTGCAAAAAACATTTCAGTATTTGCCTTGACTTTATCAAGAGTTTCAGAATGCTTTAACTCCAAAATAAGACTCAGACAACCACAAATGGTCTTTGAAGGAAGCCAACAGTCCTTAAGTTTAGATACTTAGGTTCATAGGTTCATAGGTTCATAGGTTGGTACTAGGCTATCAGCCCTAGGGCCTATACAAGCCTAGCCATAACAATTCCCTGGCTATTTCTTCCCACATTATTTACTTTCCTGGACCCCTGTCTAGCAGGGCGACTGACATGATCCCTGGGGTGAATTTCCTTTCTCCCATCCAATCGTCAAGGTTCCTCTTGAAGAGGTCCAAAGAGGCACTCTGCTTGACATGTATGGGCAATCTATTCCAGAGTCTGGGGAGTCTCTGGGTCAGGAACCTATCCCTCCAACATGTTTTGTTTATTGTGATGACAAGGTTTAGATCCCTGGAGCGTGTAGCTCTGAGGGATTGGGATTTCTTTAAGTGTAGCATGTCCAACAGCTCTGGGTTTGACATGGCTTTGTATGTTAAGCAGAGATCGCCTCTGAGTAGACGATATGTGACAAAGTATAGCTGGAGTTTTTTAAGGCGGTCAGTGTAGGGCATCTGCTTTAGGCCTGTGATTCTTTTAGTGAGGTATTTCTGAGGCCTTTCCAGTTGTTGCAGATGTCTTGAGAGGTACATACCAAATGGGGCGTTGTATTCTATAATGGGTCTAATGAGGGATGAGTACAGTGGGACAATGACCTCCTTTTTTCTGGATGAAAAGCCCTTCGTGATGAGGTGTGCCACATAGAAGGATTTCCTGACTGTTGTGGCGATGTGGTTATCGAAGGTGAGACCACTGTCCACCTGTGTCCCTAAGTCTCTTATCACACTTTCTGTGTTTAGTGTACTGCCACCTATATGGTAATTCATGGATATATGTTTTTCCCAAAGGGGATAATAATACATTTCTTGGCATTGAGCTTGAGCCCATGGCTCTGGCACCAAGCATCTGTTTCTGTAAGGCCCTTTTGTAGAGTATCCACATCATTTGAGGATTCAATAATGGCTCCCAGTTTGCAGTCATCTGCAAACTTTGTTAGCCAGAGTCCCTTAGTGTTGACCTGTACTTCAGAGAAGTAGATGCCAAACAAGAGCCGCCCCAGGACTGAACCCTGAGGTACTCCACTTGTCACTTGTCTGGAGATGGATTTGGAGTCGGCTACTTTTACAGTGTGGGTTCTATCAGTAAGCCATTTAGCAACCCATTGGGTGACATAGGGATTAATGCCCAACTTAGTAAGTTTATCTATGATTCCAGAGTGGGGGATGGTGTCAAAGGCCTTGGCAAGGTCTAGATAGGCTGTGTGGACCACCTTACCCTTGTCCATGGCTCTGGAGACTGATTCAAAGAAGTCAATCAGGTTCAGGAGACAAGATTGGCTCTTCACAAACCCAAACTGGGTGGGGTCCAGTGTTTGAAGGTTGCCAATGTCTTTGTTTATAAGTTCCATGATAATATGCTCCATGGCCTTGCAGATAAGGCTTGTCAGACTGATGGGACGGTAGTTTCCGGGATCCAAGGTGGATCCCCTTGTGGATTGGGATAACTGTAGCTCTGCGCCACTCAGTGGGCACGAAACCTGAGGTGAGGCTATGATTAAACATGACACTTAGGTGAGGTGCCAGTTCATATTGTAGTTCATGTAGTACACAGCCCGGGATGTCATCTGGTCCCATGGATGCTGTATTCTTGGCTTTAGAGAGTGCGTTTTGTACCTGTGTGGCCGTTATTACTGGAATTTGGCAATCTTCCGGTATTGAGATGGGCCATTTGGGGGGTGAGAGTGGGGTGAAGTTGGCACTGAATCGATCTGCCAGGATATTGGCAATATCCTTCGGATCAGTATATTTAATGCCATTCTGTTTTAGCTCAGAGCAGATCTGAGCATTGCCATTTAGATTCTTGACATAATTATAGAATGCCTTGTGGTTGTCTTTGGAATCTTTGGCAATTTTATTTTCGTAACTAGCTTTGGAGGATTTTATGAGGCATCTCAGTTTCTTACTGAGGCTAGTAAGGGAGTTTTTTGCATCCTGGGATTTTCCTCTTTTCTGCAAAAGTTTCTTCCTTTTGTTGTAAAGTTTGTTTATGGCAGGGGACCACCAGATTGGCTTCCTTTTTGGATGAGAGCATTTTGGTTCTATTTGGGATGGCACGATTCATGCATGAGTGGATGTGCTCGTACAGTGCCATAGTGTAGGATTCAGCAGTTGAACTTTCAGTTCCGTCTGCATGGGTGTCATGAAGTTTGTCACTTCTGACTTGAGTAGCATGAAGTTGGCTTTGGAGAAGTTTTTATGGTGGTTTCTTTACTAGGGGGTGGGGGTGGGATGTGGATGTTAAGGGTGATTAGCTTATGGTCAGACCTGACTAACGAGGGGGTGACCATACGTATGGAGCATTGATTTCCCATGTTGGTAATGACCAGGTCTAGAATATTGGAGCCCCTGGTGGGACTATGGATTAGTTGATCCAGGGCGTTAGAATTTATGAATTCCAAGAACCATTGCGCAAAGGTGTTGGGACATGAGTAGTTTTCCCAGTTAATGGCAGGGTAGTTAAAATCACCCAGTATTAGGGTGTTTGGTTCTATCTTAATATTTTCCAGTATGTTTAGAAAGGTGTAGTGAGAATCTTGGGGTATGGTGGGGGATCTGTAGCAAGCTACAATTTGGATTGCAGTCTTACCTAGTGTTAGTTGCACTTGGAGAATTTCAGACACATTGTGTTGGCCAACTAGCCTGGTGGTGTGAATATCCTTGGTGAATATTGACACTCCTCCACCTTTAGTGTTTTGGTCCTGGTTTGGTGGCCGAAAAGTGTGGTAAGAGTTGTAGCCTGGTATTGCAGGGGTGCTCTCTGGAGCCTTGAACCAGGTCTCAGTTACTGCACAGATATCAATGTTCTCCATTTTTAGGAGTGCCTCAAGAGAGTGCATTTTGAGGTTTAGACTTCTAGCATTGAGTAGCATTACCTTCAGATTTTGCATGCTTGTACCTGTTATGGTGGTGGTTTTGTCCTTTGAAGTTTGCCTAAAAAAGGCACTATAGGGGTGGCAAGAGCCTTAGACAGTAACCTGAATCCCAGGGGCTACAGGTGCAGACCATCTCTGGCAAAGCATCGTGGTCTGTACTCATCTGAACTTTGACCTTTATAGAAACCTTAAGAACCTTTTGCAGAAAGCAAAGAAGGAAGAAGAAATGATATATGATTGAGAATGTCCTGCAACACCTAAAACTGTGATTTCACCCACATCAGAAATTTCACAACTTTCTAGAATGATGCAGAAAATTGTTTCCACTTAAATATCAATTAATTTGCAAAACTTCTGTCAGTTACCAGACAATCAGACCTGTCTGAAGCTTTTGGTTGCAGGCAACAGCCTCATGCTACAGATGTTGGAGATGCACCAGCCTTTTGCTTGCCAGAGACCTGCATGCCAAGTTACAGTACTTGAGTCTGATTCTTTCTCCATCTGTCTGTCCATTTGCTGTGCTATTTTGTCCAATTTGAGGTGCCAGAGCATGGAGTTTATTATCCATTTCAGTGTGCAAGAGCACGGAGCCTACTCTGACAAAAACTGGTACAAGGCAGGAAATTGTCTCACACGTTACACAAGTCTATTGCAGAGCACACATGCTCACACTTATATATTTAATGACAATTTGGCATATCCAATCAACATGGATTTAGAGTGTGAGGGGGAAACTTAACACTGAAAAACATGGGGAGTTTATGTAAACTCCAAACAGAGGGCATGCCAGATGAGTAATCAACTGGTAAGGCAGGTGGTGTGAGGTAGGAATGCTTACCTGAGGACTATTGAACACTTCCTAGAACACTCACTATATTTGTTCATAATGATGCATTCTTTTGCCTTGTCTGAAATTTGTGAGGTAGGTCGTTCCCTTTTTTATTTATATGCAGAACATGCACATCTATTGATATATCCAGATGTGGTGTAGCTTATATTATATTTTCAGATATAAACATCTGTTAAGTAATTGTACGTGCTGGAAATCAGAGTACCTTAAAAAAAAAAAAAAAGAGTACACTCTGAATATGAAACACCCCATCCAGACCATACCTCTCAACTGTCCAGATTTTTGCAGAATGTCCAGATTTTTTACTCATATTTTTGCTCTGTTCCTCATAAAATTTGTGGTTTCTGGCAAATCACTGAGATGATCTGAGGACTGAAGTCACTAAATAATGACACACTTTTGAGTTTCAGACTTCAGATCCTTCAGAAAATGTATGTTAAAACAAACCATGTTATTCTAGCAACTTTCTAAGAGCAATATTTAAAATATGTCCCTATTTCTGGCCCTTTGTCACCCAATTTTGTTGGGCTTTATCCAGATTTCTTGAGAGGTATGCCGAACACAGTTCAGCCAAGTGTGGCACATGTGCTTCTGGGAGATATATTTTGCATTTGCACTTTCATCAGTGACCACAGAATACAACCTCCTGTCTAAACGATACATATATATTTGTGAGAGAAATGGCTCATTTCGATATGGACTCTCACATCTATTTAACAAAGCACTAAATAAAATCATGCTAATTATAATGCCAACTGCATCCTGAAAAACAAATACAAATTAGTAATAAGCATTAACAGCCTTTTGACATGCTTCTTTTCTCTGTTTTATGTAAGCTCTTGCAAAGCCCAGGCAGTTTACATTCTCAGAGCTCTGTGGTGTCAGAGACATACCTGAATATTTCATGCTGTGTCGAGTGGTTATGTGGTACATGAGAAGCCCAAGATTAACGTATCCATTTCATATTTGGCAGTAGGTTACTGACTCTTCAGAAGCAGAGTAGCAGAGTATCTGTTAGCAGACAAATGCGTGGCTTATCTACACTGCTCATTTTCCAATAGCATGAGGAAGCTGAAGTTTTATTTGCTAATATGTGTCTTCTTCCTACAATCTCCTATAATTATTTTATTTCTGTCCCATATATATTCTCTGAGTTCCACAGCCTCCACAGAAAGGCTGTACCCTGCATTTTGAAGTCTGTGTAAAAAAAAAAATCCTGGCATCATCTATGAACCAATCTTGTCCCTATCTTCAGCTTTTGTTTTTGTTCTTTCATGCATCATCTTCTATAAGATAGACTCATATCCCTTAACTAATTGTATTGTGTCCCAAGTATACACATATATGCAGTAACTTCTTATAAGCTGTGTTCAGAAGTGTTCTTTACATTATTTTGTAAAGGCTAAACACATTCCATAGCTATTTAGACAATGTTAAGTATTAGACAGGCAGCAGTTTACTGGTAGTACAAGTGTAATGCTATAATACAATGCATAATATTAATGTATTATGTAGTAATGCAACATAACCAGTTCCAGCAGTAAGAGTTAGCAAACATGACCTGCAGGTATGTCACTGGCTTTAATCTCCGTAGGTTTACCATTGTGTTTTTCACCTGCACCAAAATCATGTCTACATAGAAACAATGATTACTCTATGCCCCTCCCCCCAGTCGTTAGCAACTAAAGCTTTTCCTTTCCCACCCATCTGTCTTGTAGAGTACTGCAGGAAATGAACAAAAACATCTAGTCTAACATGGGGAGGATTTTCATTTCTGAGAAGCTGCTGCTGTAACGTGCTTCTTGTGCCGTGACTTTTTATTATTAAGAAAGTTCTGAGGTAAGATTTTACTGGATTACAATACAGAGGGGGCATATTCTGTTGTAGGCTGCACAGCAGAACTTGTGTTCACTTTGCTAGCTACTCTGATCTTTTATGAACACTTACTATCTACCCACACAGATGCTCTTAACTCAGAAATAGACTGAAGCTGACAGTGCTTTGCAGAGAAACAGAAACCTGACACAGACGCAGTGTTAGTGTTTATCACATTCATGAATACACACACGCATAGCTTTGTAACTGCATGTCTTAAAATGATCACGACTGCATGTTTTGGCATTAAGCAAACAATAACCTATAAATCACTGGAGAACCTCTAGCTGTGAAAACCAGTTTAATTTCCTGTTCATGTGATTTTAATTTCTTCCCTAGAGTTTACTTAACTCACATTAAATAAATGTTTTTTTTTTAGTTTCATTTTGTTTAATTTTTTTAGCTGTTTAATGTCACATTATTACCATAATCGGTTTAGTTAGCCATTTAACTCAGTATTTATACTTGGTATTCAGATTTAGTCTTTCCCCATATGTGTCTGTCACTGAACTTATATACTGTTCTTTGGAAAGAATATAGAAAGCAGTCTGTCTGCTTTGCTCTAAAATGTTCAAGTCAGAGCGTAAAGATTTAATGCTGACCACATGAGCAGCGTGTCTGTTTTTTCTGCTTAAAAATGATGAGACATATAGTGGGATTCAATTGAGTAGCTTATGTGGGCTAACTAGTTGTGTAAGAAAACAAGGCAACACTTTTTCAAAAGCAGATCAGCCAAGAAAACACTGAAGTTAAGTGAGCTTTGAAATTGTACCAATACTTTTTTTTTTTTTTTTTTGGCATGATAGGGCAAGGGTATACATACTAGGGGTATAGTACACACTAGGGATATACACACTAGTGGTGTACATACTAAGAACACGTTAAGGATGTGCACTTATGCTTCTGGAACATTGACAGTCTTTAGTTTGGAAATTCACTTGTGGGCCAAACATTATTCCCCAAGAAACGTCTTTTATGACTTGTTGCCATTTCCTACATGTACGTTTTGGAATTCTTTTTATGACTTGTTGCCATTTTCTGCATGTATGTTTTGAAACTCTTAATGGTGTGATAATCTTCTGCCATAAAATTATGTAATAATGCAATATATGTGTGTGTGTGTATATATATATATATATATATGTGTATATATATATATATATATATGTGTATATATATATATATATATATATATATATATATATATATAATTTGATTTTAAGAGACAAGATTAGTTGCTGATCCTGACACAGCTGTGGTATTGAAATTATCAACATGAACAGAAAGTGTACTAAAACCTTTGATATTGTTAAGGGAAATGATCTGTATAAAAAGTAAAGGGCTATCCATTATTTTGTAATACCATTCCCAGGTAAACTAAAACCCCAAAATATTCTTTGTGATTGGGGTCTCCTAGATGTGCTACCTTAACACAATTACAGATGCCCTGCTCATACCTTAAACTCTGGGATTTGTCTTGCAATTTGACCTACTCCAAAAATTATGTTTAATGCAGTTGCAACTACCTTACTATGCCTTGTTGCATAATCAGTTATGGTTTAAGTTTAGTCAGCCAGTTATACTTAAACAAACCAAAAAAATAACAGTTAAAATGTTCTTTAAGCCAAAAATGTTAAGGTGCCCAAGAATAGCTGTAGAAAACAAAAGGTGCAAAACGAAAGTTGGAGAAAATATGTAACCAAAAAAATGTATAATCTATCCTTAACAAATGCACGTAACTGTATTACCAGAAAACATGTACGTATAACCCACTGTAAACAAATTCACCTTACTTTAGGAAGGCATGCTGGCATCCACTTTGCACTCATTTGTAATAATGTTGCACCTGTTTAAATTTGGTTAAGAATTATTTCTTGTTAATATTTAAACTCATGCAAAGTTGCTTGGAGCTGAGTGTTAACTTTCTTGTTATTTTAGCCCAGAGCTGAAAGTAGTTTGTTAATGAATCTGTGCTATTTATTTATGTTTGTGGCAAAAAATTTCCTTCGGGGGGGGGGGGGTGATTTTAATGTCTTCTTCAAAAGCCTATGTACGTCTATCAAGAATATGTCTTTCAAATGTGAATCACCCAAACCATAAGGACATAGCAGGACAATTTAAATGACGTTGAAAGCAGTGTATCCTAGAATTTTAACCTGAGAGCACTGACTTGTTTAGTGGCATGCACAGGGTCAGACAATATGTAGATGAAGACTAAAGGTGTGAAACCTAAGACTACAGGCTAAAGCTAGTTATCAACTCATGGCCTGACCCCTCTGTGCTGAACTGCTGGCTACGGAAAATGAATTAGAATGGTTCTTTTGGTGCATTAGTAAAAGAAGGAAGACCTCCAAAGGTGTTTGTTGGTGAGGGGAATCTGGAGTACTGTGATAGATTGAAATGAGTGAAACATCTACATCTTTAGTATAATTTTGCAGATCACCAGAAAGTTGACAGGGGCATGACAGAGGCACCACACACATGCCCACATCCATTAAAAAAATGTGTTTTTTTTCTCCTTTTCTGTCATTCTGATGTTGTGCCCCATGTTCCTTGCTGTGTCTATTGACACTCCCAAGCGCCACTGGTTCACTGTCTGAAATTAAACTGTGGCCAGTGAAGATCTTAAGGGCATCTTTGGGTGGAGAGTCATGCTCCCTGCTTCAAGCCTGGGGGAGCTTTTATTTATGACTATTATATTTCTTTCTTTATCCCCTGTGGGTTCCTTTGGTAAAGACTCTGAGGTGGGCATGCAATTGGTGTATGATGTTTCACCCCACCTCCATAGTGGCTCAGCCATGCTGCCACCCTATTCCCCTTTATGGACCCCCCCTCCCCCCAGCAACGACATCTCCAGCATGTACCAGGGATCACTGTCAGAGATGACCACAGGACCTACCTACCCTAGGGGATGGTAATACCCATCCCTCCCTGCTGATTGAACCACTAACTAAACCACAGTTGGCTGGACCATAGATAGTGCTTTATCCCTCTTTGACACTGTAGTGGCCTGCCCATATTATTTTTGAGGCAAAGGCCCTAAAAGTTCTGGAAATTTTGAATACTGTGGGCTAAGATTCCAGGATAGCTGCTTCTGAAGAAACATTGGATGGGAGAGGGGCAAACAGCAGAACTTGTTAATTACAAGAGGTATATTTATGTAGAGGAAACTCTGAAGACTGGGATGAGGAAAATGCAGAAAAGTGCAAATATTTTTGATTGGCAAAATAAAGTTTGATCAAGCTCTTTGAAGAGAGTAGACCTAGACTGGTTGCAGCTGACAGAACGGTATGCTCTGATAACATCCATTTGATCAAGCTCTTTGAAGAGAGTAGACCTCAGAATGTTAGTTGACCTAGACTGGTTGCAGCTGACAGAACGGTATGCTCTGATAACATCCGTTTGATTAAGCTCTTTGAAGAGAGTAGACCTCAGAATGTTAGTTGACCTAGACTGGTTGCAGCTGACAGAACGGTATGCTCTGATAACATCCGCTTGATCAAGCTCTTTGAAGAGAGTAGACCTCAGAATGTTAGTTGACCTTGACTGGTTGCAGCTGACAGAATGATATGCTCTGATAACATCCGTTTGATCAAGCTCTTTGAAGAGAGTAGACCTCAGAATGTTAGTTGACCTAGACTGGTTGCAGCTGACAGAACGGTATGCTCTGATAACATCCACTTGATCAAGCTCTTTGAAGAGAGTAGACCTCAGAATGTTAGTTGACCTAGACTGGTTGCAGCTGACAGAACAGTACGCTCTGATAACATCCGTTTGATCAAGCTCTTTGAAGAGAGTAGACCTCAGAATGTTAGTTGACCTAGACTGGTTGCAGCTGACAGAACGGTATGCTCTGATAACATCCGTTTGATCAAGCTCTTTGAAGAGAGTAGACCTCAGAATGTTAGTTGACCTAGACTGGTTGCAGCTGACAGAACGGTATGCTCTGATAACATCCGTTTGATCAAGCTCTTTGAAGAGAGTAGACCTCAGAATGTTAGTTGACCTAGACTGGTTGCAGCTGACAGAACGGTATGCTCAGATAACATCCTTGTTTCAAGGCTAGTAATGAAGAACATGGAAGAGGGTGCTACAATGACTGACAGTACTTTAGATTCATTAGGATGTCTTTCTGTGCACCAGTTGGGCAACTGCTTAGAAAAAGGATATGCATTTGACAAGGGTAGCAGCTAATTAAGCATACAGTTGGTAGAAAAGAAATGAACAAGAGTGCAAGAAATACCTGTGGAAATCTGGGAGAGAAGGAGGCATAAAAATATTGGGCAGTTTTCTATTAGCTCAGTGGTAACATCTTTGCTTCACAGCTTCAAGATTTTGGGTTCAGTACTACCTTCATCTCAGCATGTGTGTGGGGAGGTTATGTATTATCTCTCTGTTTGCTTGGGATTTCCATGAGTCCTCCAGTTTCCTCCCAGAAACATTCTGGTTTATTGGATACCCTAAATGATATGTTTGGGTATGTACAAATGTCTGTGTGTGTATATTTACCCTTGCTTGCCCTTGTGCTTGAAAATTTTTCTAAATGCCTTTAAATGGATCTGTCCAAACCCTGCCCTCAAAAATATGTTTGTTAGTAATACCGGAAGTGGAAAAATCAAAGTAGTCTCTCTTGGTTCAGACTTCTCAGTCTGGAGGGCTTTTATTTCCATGACTACAGGACAAAGAATGTGTTTTATATAGTGTTCAATACAGCCTTCCCCAAAGTGTTTTATACACATACACACAGCCAAAGCTGGTTGTGAAATAAATGAATGTGTGTCAGTATGTACAGTCTCACCTACGAATAGACAGATTGCAGCTTTTCATTTCATTTTATGGAAGGGGAAGGCTTGGCCAATGTGAATCAGAAATTTCTTTCCTTTCCTCTTATTGATAGAGTTTGGTCTTTTTAGCCTTCCAACCAGACATGGAAATATCATTGGCACCATGACAGGTGGCAGGGACTTTGCATGAAACCCGGGACAAGAACATTCTGGTCTGGCAGTAGATGCATAAAAAGTAACTCCATGCAAGCACCCTCTTGGGTAGTGAAAATAGGTGGCATTAATACCCTAAGGAAAAACAGGGAAGGTATGATTTGACTGATTAAGGGCTAAAGCTGATGAATTTGATCATGGAGCTGTCAGCAAATTTGGTCAGAGTGGAGTGACTCACAGAGAGTTACGTTGCTGTAATGCTGTGGAAAGTGGGTTTGCAGTATGGGCCAGATACTTTTGAGATATTTTACTTCTGCCCCATAGATTCTTGTGAGACTATACCAGCCCTTTTATCTCCTGTTCTCTGGATTCAGTTCAAAAAAGTGTCATGAAGGGGAGGAACTTTATTTTCATGCATTGTAGTAAACATGTGTCAGGACTTGTTACTTTTTAGATTGTTACTTTTTAGCACCTTTAGTAACCTAACGCAGTACTCGGTGGGGACTTCAACACACAGGACAGAGCATGAGATGATGAATACAGGCTTATGAACTGCAAGCAGATATTAAACCTGAATTGTGACTCGCTGTCACATGCTCGTGAGTGCAAGTACACCCACAGGACAGAGCATGAGATGATGAATACAGGCTTATGAACTGCAAGCAGCTATTAAACCTGAATTGTGACTCGCTGTCACATGCTCATGAGTGCAAGTACACAGGAAATAGAAACACTAGGAATTTTCCCTCACCGTAACAAAGTGACTGCAAGCTAACAGCGAGGGAATTAATTACTTTTAAGGGAAAATAAAACCTCAAGCTAACATGAAGGATGTCAGAAAGATCTTTAAGTAAAGAAAAAGCAAACAATAAGTTAACTGATCAAAGGTATATGTGAAAACACTATTTGTGGCTTCCAGTAGTAGTGGAAGGGAATGAGAGGCTCAGTGACTGCTTACTTGGTATGTTTATAATGACAGCAAGAGCTCAGAGGAAGTAAGAAAGAAAGAAAGGTACTTTAAAATCACACTAGGGTTCTTGCTATGCCAGCAAAAGCAAAGCACACTGCTTGTTCTTTACTTGTTCTTTACTTCTGTCCCAGGTGTCTTTACCTGTATTGATAACAACGTTGCCTAAGCTTGTGAATTTTCCTGTCCTAGCCTAGAGCACTCCCACCTTAATTGTTGCAAAATAAAACATTCCTCTTTGTTTTTTGTAATGGTTAAAAAAAAATGCAGAATATTCAGAAATCATCAGCTGCTGCCATTTATGCAGTGAATCATTGCTGGCTAAATGTTTTCTATTCAATTTACTTTGCTCCGTACTGATATAAAATAGGAATCTGAAAAGATCAGATTGAAATTTATAATTTGCTCAGTTATAACTTAAATCCTGATTTTCTTTGTCTCTGCCAAGCCAGAGCATATTCACAGCCCTCTCTGTTTCAGATATTTTCCATACCTGAGAGACCAAATGTATGGAGTATTTTTGTCCACTGCCAGTTCTTGATTATTCTGCTTGTAGTGTTTGCTACCCTCGACATTCAATGTTAAATAAGTCACAGAAGCACAGATAAATATTTCAGCAAGTTGCAGTGGATGTAACAGCTCAGTGAAATATCAGTTTCTGATAGCAGCTCAAAAGTTTATGCCTTCTTGTATGTGACCATTATTCATTGGGCAAGGTTTAACCCCCCCCCCCCCAAAGTTTTGTTTCTATCTTGTGCAGTCTTAATTCACAAGTTTTTGGTCCTACCACCTCTTCAGGAAAGCTCATTCAATCATTCCCACCACCTTTACTATGAAATACTACTTCATTACATCTCTCTTGAGCTGCCCATTTTCTCTTCTGTAGCTCTGTCCCCTCATTTTACTAGAAATCTGTAGTTTTCGTACTTTGAACTTCTAGATTTTGCTTGCATTTTACGACTTTCACAATGGAGATTTGTAAATGGCTATAGTGATGACTGTACTTTGAGCAGTATGACGCTGTCTGTATTCATGTCACTACTGTTTGTAAAAGCTATCACTGGTTTTCTATATGTTCCAAAACTTTTCTACTAACTACAGTAGTTTTTCCAATGGGAAAGTTTTCTTATGTTCTGCCAAGTGATATTGTTTTATAGTTATGTGGATGTGCCTTGCTGTATGTACTGCTTGTGGCTGAAAATGATTGTTGAATTAGCTCACTCATTCAGTTATCAAATAAGTGAAAAAAGTGCCGTATTATTTTAAGTACGGTGATCATTTTATCTGTATGTAGTTTCTTGAGGTATGCCCCTCCCCTTGGTCATCATTCCTCAAGACTTTCCATGTTAGGTTGCTGCAGTTCTTAGATGCCTTCTGATGAAAGTCATGCACAATTTTGTTGCCTTCCTCTGAACTGCTATTACCCTGTCTGTAAGCTCTCCAGGGCTCCACTCAGTGCTGTAAATGTCAACTTAACTATCTTGTATTCCTAATTTAAATTTAGGTCGATTAACAGCATAATCCTAGTTCATTACTATTGAACTCATCCCTACCCCAAAATATGTATGGTTCTCTTTAATGTTTGCTTCCCGTGTACATTATTTTATATTTATTTATTTTACATGGGTAAGTAAATTTCTTCCTGTCTCTTTTTTCATTCTCTGACAGCTTTTGTATTAACCTTGTTGCATAAAGGGAGCCTTCAGCCTTTCCAGGCCTTCTTCAGGATGACTTAAAAACACACACACACACACACACACACACACACACACACACACACACACACACACACACACACACACACCCTGAAGTGACTACTGTACTACCTCTGTAGTTATATGTCCTTCGTCTGAGTGAATTCTCTTGCTTTTAACACTGTGTACTATTACCTTGATTCCATTGGTTATAACACTGTGTACTATTACCCTGATTCCATTGGTTATAACACTGTGTACTATTACCCTGATTCCATTGGTTATAACACTGTGTACTATTACCTTGATTCCATTGGTTATAACACTGTGTACTATTACCTTGATTCCATTGGTTATAACACTGTGTACTATTACCCTGATTCCATTGGTTATAACACTGTGTACTATTACCTTGATTCCATTGGTTATAACACTGTGTACTATTACCCTGATTCCATTGGTTATAACACTGTGTACTATTACCCTGATTCCATTGGTTATTTATAACACTGTGTACTATTACCCTGATTCTATTGGTTATTTATAACACTGTGTACTATTACCTTGATTCCATTGGTTATAACACTGTGTACTATTACCCTGATTCCATTGGTTATAACACTGTGTACTATTACCCTGATTCCATTGGTTATAACACTGTGTACTATTACCCTGATTCCATTGGTTATTTATAACACTGTGTACTATTACCTTGATTCCATTGGTTATAACACTGTGTACTATTACCTTGATTCCATTGGTTATAACACTGTGTACTATTACCCTGATTCCATTGGTTATAACACTGTGTACTATTACCCTGATTCCATTGGTTATAACACTGTGTACTATTACCTTGATTCCATTGGTTATAACACTGTGTACTATTACCCTGATTCCATTGGTTATAACACTGTGTACTATTACCCTGATTCCATTGGTTATAACACTGTGTATTATTATTTTGACAGCATTTGCAGTACCACAGCCCTTGTACTATATGCCCATCTAATTTATTGAGCTTTTTGCACACTACCTCCTTCTGTCTGGCCAAATGTCATGGCCATACCTCAAAGAAGTCGATCATTTGGTATGATGGTCATTCTCCTAGGGGACTTGCATTTTAAAATGTCAGGAAATGTAATGCATTCACTGTAACACCTGCTTTCATAATTTTCTGCCTACTGTAATAAAAATTACAGGGCCACAGTTTTCAGTTTGTATGAACGGTTGTCATCCTTTGAACTCTTCAGTTATGAGGAATCATGGTATCCTCTCATGATCTGTTAAAGATGTTAGAGCGGTCAACACTTCTCTTATCATATTTTTAAGTATTGATGGGTATGTCCCATCACCTGGTCCACCTTTAGATTTTTTGAGTTTTTTTTCGTCCCATCACCTGGTGCACCTTTAGATTTTTTGAGGTTTTTTTCGTCCCATCACCTGGTCCACCTTTAGATTTTTTGAGGTTTTTTTCGGGACCCATCTTTGTGGAAGAGTTGTAATCATTATCTTTATTGCAGCTTTGACTCGAGCCAGAGGCACAGTGCACAAAATGCAAACTGAGTGAGGACAGCCAGGCTCAATAGACCGGAGTTTCATAAACAGAATACTGAGTGGGTGGTGGTGGGGAGGGGAAAATACATTAAGTAATTGATCTTTAGTGTAACCTTTTGTTGATGGTGAATCACATTCCCAAATGGCTGACCCCTTTTAGATATGAGCTCGTCTGAGACTCCCTGTAGGAGGGCACCCAAGTTTAAGATCACCATCTCACAAGTAGCACATAGAACATCAAGAAATACCCTGCTTCTAAGTGTAGTTGCAGTTAAGGTGTTGATTCAGTTTACATTTGGCATGTTAACTTCCCCACCCCCACCCAATATCAGCAGCTTCCCACTTCTTTCCCATTCTTGGGATTAGACTGTGCCATCTATGAAGATGTTTTGTTACATCCTGTCTGCAGACTGTCCTGCCATTTCTGTTCTGTTTTGTGGCTTTACAGTCGTAGCTGTCAACTGCCAAGAGATTTTTGCCTTGTATTTTTGGTCTGTTCCTCGTAACATTTGTGGTTTTCTGGCAAATCACTGAGTATAGCATTTATTAAGAGTTTGAATTTGTATCCTACAGAAAATGTATGCTGATAAAAAAAAAGCTCTTTTTCTAGCAACTTTCATACTTTCAGAGTAATTTTAAAGTCTATCACTATTTTTGGGCCTTTACCCCTAATTCTTGCATTGAGAGGTATGCTTATAGTATATTCTGCACGCCATGTTTATGGCAGGTTCTGTTGCTTGATGTCTTATATCATGTAAAGAAAGCTGCGGCTGCTTCATTTTAACCACTTTAACCCTCCAATAAAGTATGTACCTCAGCATGTAGATATTTGAGGTGTGTGTGTGTGTGTGTGTGTGTGTGTGTGTGTGTGTGGTGTCATGTTTGCATTATAGCCATGATATCTACATATTCTTCCAATATTGACATTAGATTGTGTGTGCTCACTTGCTACTGCCATGATATCTCAGTATTCTTCCACTAGTGACATTACGGTGTGAGTGTGTGTGTGTGTGTGTGTGTGTGTGTGTGTGTGTTTGTTTGTGTAGATATGTGCTATGTTTGTGTTACGGCCATGATACCCCAGTATTGTTTTTCCATCAGTGATGTTCTCAATACAACATTGTGGTCCCACAGTAGGGGCATGGGTACTCCCTTTTTTATTTTTTCTGTTCTCTTGCCAAATTGGCATTTGACTTTTGTGTGTATTGTTTTTCCCTTTCATTAACACTTGTCTTCTGCTGTAACTCAACTCCTTTACAAGTGCCAAGGATGTAGGAAGCAAACTTTTTAGCTGCTGTTAGCTACACATGGCAGGATGGCTCAGGGTTCACTTGTACTTTTAATTGTGAATCCTGACACTAGTGCTCGAGGAATTGTTTTAAGAAATAACAAACGAGGTAGTTATGGGTTCATATTGGATTTGGAAGTAAGAATTGAGATACATAAAGCGTGCATTGCTGTCACGTCTAATATGTCCATAGTTTGAAGTTTTTGCATGCACTAGGAAACTTAAAAGAAAGACAGATAAGCAGATGGAAATTTACTAACTGGTCACATTAACCAGCTGACAAAGTATGTACATATATGCATCTAACTACCACACTTAATCAGTGTATCACTGGTAAACAAAAAAAAAATGGTACTGCTGCTATACTTTTAAATGATAAATCAGAATTTCAAAATGAAATTGTCACTGTAACATTTGTGGTAATCTGCTACAAAATAAACACATAGATCAGAAAATATTAGCTGAGATTTGTCATTTTGTATGGAGGTTTGGTTTTCAGTGTATACAAGTATTGATCAATAGTATGGCGAAAACTGGCTTTTTGAAAATAAAATCTTTAACTGATTTTTGACACTGAATTTAATGGGCAGTATTTGATTGGGTAAGTGATCAATCAGATTCCATTGTTTTTGTTATTGGTTCTATAGAATTTTTTGCATTATTTATTCCTTTGCTATAAAGGAAATCTCTTAATCCCTTTGAAGGGTGTGCTGCTGAAACACCAGCGATCAGGTAAGCTTCTTTCATTTTCCAAAAGCCAATTTCTGTTTTTATTGGTCTTCATTGTACTAATAATCTAATTATAAACGGACAATTGTTGCAGTAGTTGTGATTTTGATTATATAAGTGAGGAAAAAGCACAGTTAAGCGGCTTTTTCATGTGCTGTGGTGTTCTGATCATGTGCCTCATTAGTTATAAACAAGAAAGCACTGTTGTACTATGTCTGACTGCTGTGTGCTATTCTTTCTGCCTGTTTCTACAGTTCAGGACTCTTGGACAAAACCCTGATCTAGATAACTAAAAACTGAGAAATTAACTGAGACCAGTGTAACGTACTCTGAGCACATGAAGCTAAGGATAGCGAGGAATACACCATGTCTCTTACCGCCAGAACATAAATAAACCACAACAAGGCATAGAAATCAGATGTGTACTGGAGAATTAAAAAGCTTTATTACTTTGAGTAGATTGTATTACCAAAACAGGTCAATAAAATGTGGTGATGACTTAAAATGTTCATTAAGTGGAATGCCTTCTGTGTTTCCTTGACTGAAACTGTCCGTTACAAATACCACCTGTCTAGTACAGATCCCCTCCCCAGCTTGCACTACTAATGTCTGTACATGGGTTCCCATGGAACGGAATCACTTTCACTCTGCATAAGATACCAATCCCTGTTTGAATTGCGGGTTTACCACAAGTATACTAATACAGTATGTACTGTACTGTACTGAATGTTTTTTAATTGCTTTGTGTATTGCTGTGCTGTAAGGATAGACTGGGGGCCCTGACACAAAGGTCCCCTTATGAATATGAGCTTGTTTCCAGTAGAGACAGCCCCGTGAAATAAATAAATGCATATCAGCAAGCTGTGTAAAATGTTCCTTTCTGTATTTTATTTGTCATAGTGGGATAACATTTACCCCAGCTGGATTCTACATGTTGAAGTGATATAGCATTGTGTAACTAAATTCAGCATGCTTTGTATTTATTTTATTTGACATTTGCAACTGGGCTGGTCTGACTGGGTCACAGAACCTGTTTTCAGTGGAGCTCCAGGGAGAAAAGCTCCACATTCAGACTTTTTTATCGATACACAGATTACAATTATTACAATATGAAGTAAGTTAAGACTTTGTTAATCTTTAATCTGTTGTAATTGTAATGTCCAGTTGCTAGAGTTTTGCAATAAAAAAGTTACATCATTTGTAAGAGTTACAAGTGTTTTAATAATAGATTTCTATAGAAGTAAGTAAATAATGTGCTTAGAACATATTAATATGAGCGTAGTCTTACTCTAGATCATGTGATCAGCTTTACTTGGAGAGGGGGAGAAATAGTTTAGTTTTGTGAGGGGGTTTAGATGGAGAAGAAGAGGAGTACAGACTAAGGTTTGGGGTAGAGGAGAAGAGTTTTTGGAGGAGCTTCATAGAAATGAAATGGAGTAACAGAGAGAGAGAGAAAAGGAGGGTGGACAGAGCAGAGGTAGAGTGGGATTAACCTAGAGTTAAACATGAGCAATGCCATGACTTTGACTTTTAAGGTGTGTTTTGAAAGAGTGGCAGATTTGGGGTTGATCTGGTGGTTGAAGAGAGAGAGTTCCATAATTTAGAAATAGAGTAGGAGTATAGAGACTGTCCTGGTCATTTAGAAGGTTTGGAGATTTCTAGCAACCCTTCTGATCTGAGTGATCTGTTTGGTTTGTATTATTTGATAAGCTTATCTAGGGCAGGGCAAGCAGTGGGTTTGTAAATTAGGTTGTGTATAGTAACTAGATAGGTATATGTTTGTTGGTTGGAGAGTTCAAGCCAATGTAGTTCACGTAGTGGTTTATGGTGGTGTGTATGGTATTTAGAGTTTGTGGCGAACTTTGTTGTAACATTGTTTCATTTTTGTTTTTGTGAGCATTTGCAGGTTGGCGAGTATACTAAAGCCATAAAATAGGGTAGAAAGTAGGAATGTTTTTGCCAGTGTAATCTTGGTAGTTGTAATAAGGAATTGCCTGTTTCTTTAGAGAAATCCTAATTTCTTGTGAGTTTTCTTATCTTTTGCTGGACATGTGAAGGAAGGTAGAAGTTCATAGGTTGGTATTAGGCTATCGGCTCAAGGGCCTGTACAAGCCTAGCCATAACAATTCCCTGGATATTTCTTCCCACAGTATTTACTTCCCTGGACCCCTGTCTAGCAGGGTGACTGATGTGATCCCCGAGGTGAATTTCTATCTCTCATCCAGTCGTCAAGGTTCCTTTTGAAGAGGGCCAAGGAGGCACTCTGCTTGACATGTATAAACAGCCTTTGCAGGTCTTGAACCCAGGACCCCATACATTATATAGTCACAGTAGTTAACCACTAAGCCATCACAGTAGAAGTTAAGCTATAATTATACCCAGTAATTTTATTTTTTCTATGATAGTGTTTTCGGCTGAGTGGATGTTAACATTTTAGTGAAAGACAGGAGTCAGAAGAGTTGTGCATCTGTGAGCCATGTTTCAACAGTAGTGAAGGATTTTGGGGTGTTAGAGTAGTTTTGGAAGAATGTGAGAGGTGTAGGTTATGGTGGAATGATCTGCATATTGAATCAGCATTCCAAGGGAAGAAGAGGTATGTAAATTATTAATAAATAGATTAAATAGTAGGGGACCAAGGATGGAGCCTTGAGGACTCCTGTAGGGTTAAGGAGAAAGGTGGAGAGTTGATTTGACCATTTGAATTCTTGCTTCCAGTCTTGTAGGTAGCTTTGAAACTAGTGTACTCTGGTGGGGGAGCAACCTAGGTTTGACAGGGTATTTAGTAGTAAGGTGTGTGAGACTGTGTCAAAGGCTTTAGAGAGGTCCAGGAATACTGTGTATACAAGGTTTCCTTAATCTCTGGCCCTATTTATGGTGTCTGTAAAAGATGATAAAGCTGTGGATGTGCTGTGTGCAGCTCAGAAGCCATTCTGGGTTTGAGTAAGCAAGTTGCTCTGCAGCAGGTAATACATTAACTGTTGATTGGCAGACCTTGCAAGAATGGTATGAATATGGGGCGAAAGTTAGATACTTTGGTGGAGTTTCCTCCTTTATGTATTAGGGTTATATGTGATAGTTTCCATATATTGGGGACTGTAGATTCAGACGGAGATCTGTTTGAGAATGCTGATTAGATAAGTAACTGAGTCAGCGGCAAGTTTTAGGTATTGTGGTGGGAGATTATCTGCAGATGTGGAGCAGGGATTCAGTTTGCGTAGTAATTTTTTTATTGATGAGGTGGATAATATAGGCTGATAGGAGATAGAGGACTGGTTAACTTTGCATTGTCTCCATGTGTTGCTATTAGTGGGGTCTGCATTAGATGGACAGGAGTTATTGGTGTTTGAATGGGAGAGTAAATAAGAAGGGTCCTGTGTTGGGTTTAGTAGTCAGTAGGTCTGCTACTGATTTATTTTCATATGTGATCACTTTGTTCAAGCTGCAGTGACCTCAGTGTAAGATGGGGAGGTGCAAGTAACTTGCACCCTTTTACATTCCTCTTTTGCCAACCTATTCCATTAAAGAAAGAATGATTCAACCCACTGGTAAAGATTCATAAACTGTACCTTAGCAGTGTGGAGGTTAACCTCATCACTGTGCATAAGTGTCCCATGGAGTGGGCAGTGTAGGCTACCAAGAAGTGGACCTGCATAAGTGTCCCATGGAGTGGGCAGTGTAGGCTAACCAGAAGTGGACCTCAGGACATGAGTGGTATGGTGCACTAACTAGCCATTCAGAGCAATGCTGCTGAGGTGACGTATATAAAAGTAAATCAGTGGCATTTTATATATGCACTGAGCAGCACTGGTTAAGGGAAGTTACAGGGCTTCCCTGTATGTGTATACAGTATGTGGGTAGAATATGGAGTCTGCAGTAGAAAAGGGGTTGTGTGGTCTGACATGATGCATAGGATGCTGAAGGTGGGAATATGCATTATTTGATATACCTGCAGTCCAGCTGATTTGATGACTGCAGAGAAGGGTTGCGTAGACTAACACAACAGGCAGGCTGGTGTACTCTTAGTTATTGTTATGTTAGTTCAGAGGTATTGCAGAACAAAGCTGCTGGTAAGTGGTCGGATTAACTGGTTATTGGCAGGCCAGTTATGAGAGACTGGAAGGACTTGGAGTTGCTACCAGACTAGGAAAGGGGTTCACACAGGGACACCAAGTCCTTTGAGCTCACATCACATTAGCTTGGTCACGGAGCTGATAGCTTGAATGTACACCTTCTCATTGGAACGTATTCATGTTTGTCATGTTATGACCACATGCAACCATGTGTTTAAAGGGTGCAAGTCTCTTACACCTCCCCCCTATTCTTACGCTGAGATGACTGCAGCTGATTGTTCCTTTTCTGAACATTTCTTTAACTTGTAAACTAATATAGGGCTGGCTCTGCAATTTTTTTTATTTTTGTGCATTATCCGATAACATAAAAATGATAAATTCATGCTAGTTAGACAAACTAAGCAGAAAGCTAGTTAGCAAAATAAGCAGAAGGCAAGGCATAGTAATTATTTGTTAAACTACTTTCTAAGAATCCCCATAGAGACTTGTGATCGGTGATAAGTTGCCCACCGAAGCACTTGGTACTGGTAGTCAAAAAGTTTCAAGTTGGAAGAATTAGATTATGTTGCAGAAATGAGTTGTGAGCGGCACACAGTTTGCTGAACATGTAGTAAATGTTCTGACAGATTGATAAATTCAGGCAAACATGTAGTAGGATAACTAAGTTTGCCTCCTTCTGGCAAAAACCTTGCACTGCATCCCCCACATACAAATGGAATGGTTTGAAACTGGGCATAAATGTTTGCCTTCTAAGGATGGCTTATTCTGTCCTGTTCATTCTACAAAGACACTTGGATGTCTCCTCTGTTCTTGCATTGTATTCTCCCCCCGCACAGACGTGATTTTCACTACAAAACCTTCAAATAATTGCTTTGGTATTCATTGCAGTGAGAGCTTGGCTGTGAAACACAGCACCTGTAAAACTGTGGCAAGTACTCAGAAATTCTCTTTTAAAACTTAAGTCAGTGTCCAAGATGCAATTATATGACCTGTCATTGTCACACTGGGTTTTCAACATAAACTCAAATTTGACAGGTAGCTGTAGTATTTTTTTTTTTTTTTTTGTAAGCACATCTAAACCTAAACCTACAGTTCTAGTTTCTCCTTCCAATGTAAACTTATAGAATAATTGTCACCTTTCTCAAATAAGTTCAGATGCCTTATCTCTACCTGCCTCTGTACTTATGGTTCAGTAGTTGATTTAGTCTTCTTACTAACCAGAACTAATCGTATGAGTGTCGTGCATTAGTTTGCTACTGGTTTATTATCCTCATCTCTGTTTTCATTTCTGTTCATGAAAAGTGCATTATTACAATTAGCAGCTTTCCTGATGTTGAATGTTTCTCTTTTATTAGCACTGTGGCTCAGTGGGAATCTAGCTGCCTTGCAGCTTTAGCCTAGAGTTCAAGCCTGTCCTTTGCTGCTCACTATTTGCATGGGAGTTTGTATGTTCTTCCTGTGTTTGCATAGCTTTTCTTTGAGTAATAGTTTTCTCCTACATCTCAAAAAAATATGCTGATTGTTTGTTTATCCTAAACTGCCCCTTATACATTTGCTCTTCTATCTCAGGTCATGAATGACATAATTCTGAGAAAAATCAGTTAACTTGTTTAGCTACAAAATCACTGCTGCATTTTATGTGGTATGCAGTCATAGGCTCCATATGAGTTTCAAAACCATTTTAGGATTACCATATATGCCTTGCAATACCTATCCCTTGGGCTTCCCTTCCGTATTCAAGAAGGGAGAGGATAGTTAATCCAAGAAAAATTTGACAGCGCTCATTAGTTGTCCAGGATTAACCTGAAACATGATACAGAATTGCATTGTTTAAACCGCAGAGGAAGTTTATGCAAGAGAAGGGTGGATGTGCACACATTCCGTCTTATCTGGTAATGAGGTTTCAGGTCTCTGGTTTTTGTGTTGGCCAAGCTGTTTGCCCTGCTAAGAAATGTGAGTTCAAGGACCACAGGATCTCTAATGGTGCAGTAAGCAAGGCCTAGATTATCCCTCAAGAATCTAAAAGACAGGAAGTACAAGGACAGAGCATTCAGTGTCTCTTGGTAACTAAGGATTTGAAAACCATAGTTCTTATTTTGATAGGAACCCCTGGATATTTTTAGGTTCATAGGTGTGTACTAGGCCAACGGCCCTGGAGCCTTTACAAGCCTAGCCCACAGAAGTACCCTGGCATCATGCTGCTGTTAGTTCCCGGTGCCTCTATCAAGTAGAGCCACTGGAGTGATCCCCAGGGTGAACTTTCTATTTCCCATGCACTCATGAAGATTTCTCTTGAAGAGGGCCAGTGAGGTGCTCTGCTTGACATGTATGGGAAGTCTATTCCAGAGCATGGGCAGTCTGAGTTATGAACCTGTCCCTCCAGCTTGTTCTTTTTATTGTGGTAATGTGATTGAGGTCCCTGGAGCGTGTGGTGCAGAGGGATTAAGATTTTTTTTAAGTGTAACGTTTCTAACAGGCCTGGGTCAGACATGGTTTTGTAAGTCAAGCAGAGATCACCTCTTAATAGTCAATATGAGACAGAGAAAAGCTGGAGTTTTTTGAGTCTGTCCATGTAGGGCATGTGTTTTAAGGCCTACGATCCTCTTTGTGAGGTACTTTTGTGACCTTTCTAACTGTTTAGTGAGGTACATGCCAAGTGGGGCATTAGACTCTGGACTCTCTCTCTCACTCACACTCACACTCACTCTCTTTCTCACTCACTCTCTCACTCACTCACTCACTCACTCACTCACTCACTCACTCACTCACTCACTCACTCACACTCTCTCTCTCTCTCTCTCTCTCTCTTTCTTTCTTTCTCTCTCTCTCTCTCACACACACACTCTTTCTCACTCACTCACACTCTCTCACAATCTCGCTCTCACACACACTGTTTTTCTCTCACACACACACTCTCTCTCACTCTCACTCACTCTCTCTATCTCTCTCTCTCTCTCTCTCTCACACACTCACACTCTTTCACACTTTCTCTCTCACTCTCTTTCTTTCTCACTCTCTCTTTTTCTCTCGCACGCTCTCTCTCTCTCTATCGGTACTTACCTGCTGCACTGCCAACTGCCCTGATTCTGCCATAGACAGCAGTGGAATGAACACATTCAGTCCCCAAGCTCTGTTTTGAAATTGCACATTAGAAATTGTGTTTGATTTTGATACCAGATTAAGGCTCTGGGAGTGGAGTATACACTTAATTTACATTTACTGCTCTCACAGAATGCTGCATTTGCAGTCAGCATTGTATACCACTGCATCACTGTTTGGCGGAGGCTTCCTATCACACTGCAGTGATTCTCATGTAGCACACTGAGTACTGATTTTGTAGTGAGTAGTGATTGTGTAGTGCTCAGTAGTTGTGAATCCCTCCCAGGTCTAAACTGAAGTGATGTTATTAACTCAACAGTCAGCAGTCAGCAAGCTTAGCGTTATAAAAAAAAAAATCAAACCAACTTCGTTTACTAAAGATGGAGTTGTAGAACAAGCCAAATCGCAGGTCTTTCCTTAAGCATTTTTCTCTCTAACAAAGCTAAAGTTTTCAGTAAAAACAGCAATATTACTAAGGGAGTGAAAAACTCGTCTAACTGCACAATAATTGATCTGAAACCAGTTTGGCTGAGACTGCTATATTGAAAGGGTCCTCAAGAAATTGGTAGAGGAACTTACCAATGCCCCCACACTCCCATATTCAAGGGAAGTGCCAGCAGTAATATCCCAAATGTTATGGCCAGCTCTGATGTCAAGAAACTGAACTGTAAGCTTTTCTGTTTGCCAGCTTGTCTGAAGGCTAGGTTAATGTGTAACTCAATTCTTCACTGAACAGCTAAATGGACACAATCCTGACTGTATGAAGATCAGGATGTGGAACATTTTATATCCTGTATAAAACAAGACATTTTTACATAGAGGTGGACTTTTTTGCACATACAAGGAGGTCTACTAAAGGCTTGAGGTAGAGGAAAAAAATATTTGAAGAGACTGATACTCAGTTTTATAATTATGGCTTACTTTGTAAGGATATTTTTATGGAGACATGAATATCAACTCATTCAGTAAGTAACACTCATAAAGGGAAGACTGGAGTTGGAAAAAGTCAATGTATTTGAAAATTCGGGCATAAAAGTAAGGATTTGTTATAAGCTACTAGAGGTAGGGTTTGGGAACCATTCAGATAAAAAAGTTAATAGAAAGTGTTTTATAAAAAGTCATACAGACATGCTTTTGTAAGTAATGCAAGGATGCCTTCTGAAGATGAGAAAATTAATAGAATGGTCCTATAAACTATCTTGTAAAGCAGTAAATATTAAACCAGTACCTTGCATTTCGACAAGGTTAGAGCAGCTAGTTTGGTATCGAGTGATAATACCTCCAGATTTAGTAGAATTCAGTACTGTGCAAACATTAAAGTTAGTAGAATTTAATACTGTTTAGCATAACCTTACCCATTAAAGCACCGTTATTAGTCTTCATCAAACCACTTAATAGCTTTCTAATAGCCTTCTAATGCCAATATACCACCCCCTTGTAGATTACCATTAAAAGGAGTGGACAGCATATATATGCAATTTCCTAACATCTCTGTAGTCAGGTTGGTGGATATGGGCATCTTGAGACAATGAAGCAATTGTCTCATGTTTAACGACAACTGTATAACCCTTTAAAGAAAAAGACACAGTATACAAGAGGTGAACTTGCACAATGACACTGGAGGCTAAATTCTCATAAGCAAGCACACACCAGGTTGTCAAAACCATGCACACACCACCAGCCTCAAGTAGTGCACAATGCCAACATTAACTAACATATGCTGAGGCACTTAAAGGCAATCTTCCTAAATGGCATCGATTTCCTAGACCGCCCTTTGGCAAAGCTGTACCTCAGCAAGCCTAAAGGTATGACACCACACATACAGTCACTCTCAATGGAACCCCAAACGCCAAGTCCCTAAGGCATGCAAACACATTAACATAGGAAACTCCTTTGTAAGACATGCTGATGCCCAACTAATCAGGCTGAACAGGGAAAAGATGACAATTAGTTGTTTATCTGGAACCAGGATCATACACACACTCAAGTCATTACACCACAGATACCAGTATGATTCCGTCGTTGTCCACATAGGTGTAAATCATAGGATCATAGGAAGTTACTAGGTTAATGGCCGTAGGGCCCTTACAAGCCTAGCCAACCGTAGGGCCCTTACAAGCCAAGTCCTACCCATATTTCAATGATCAGCACAAATATTCCCTGTCCAAGAGGGATACAGGTGGAACCCCCGGGGTGAATTTACAGTTACCCATCCACTCATCCCGACTGCATTTGAAGAGGGCCAATGAGGTACTCTGACATGAAGTGGGAGTCCATTCCAAAGTGGGTTAACCTTTGGGAGACAAATCTGTCCCTCCAGCAGATTCTATTAGTGTCACATACCAGGTTAAGGTCTGTTCCATTTGACTTGCAGATATGCATTTCCAATAAAGTAGGGTCATAGATTGCCTTATATGCAAGGCATAGATCACCTCTGAGTAGTCTGTATGAAATGGAATAAAGTGGCAGTGATTTCAGATGATCCACATAGGACAGATGCTGAAGACCTTGAATTTTCCTTGTGAGCAACCTTTGCGGTCTCTGCAATTGCTGCAGGTGCTTGGAAAGGTACATACCAAAAGGGGCACTGTACTCCATTATTGGCCCGATGAGGGAAGAGTACAGAGAGGTTATAACTTCTATTTTTCTGGATGCAGTGCCCTTGCGTATGAGAAGAGCAATATAGAATGACCTTATTAGCACTGTGGAGACATGGTGATCAAAGGTGAGGTTACTGTCAACCTGTGTGCCCATGTCTCTCACCATTGAGTGTGTACTTGGGGTGTTATTGATGTGGTAGTTAGCAGGAATATTGCACTTACTGAAAGGAATGATAATATATTTTTTGCCTTGAGTTTAAGGCCATGACATTTGTTTGTGTAAGACCCTGTTGTAAGATGTTGACCTCATTTGGCGATTCTATGTATGCTCCCAGTTTGCAGTCATCAGCAAACTTTGTCGGCCACAGACCTTTAGTTTTAGCTTGTACTTCAGAGAAATAGATTCCAAATAGTAGAGGTGCCCGGCCCCTGTGGAACACCACTGGTTACATGTCTGCTGTTGGAGGTGGATTTCCGTATTTTGACTGTATGGGTTTTATCGGTGAGCCAACTTGTGACAAATCTAATGACATAAGGGTTTATACCTAGCTGCGTGAGTTTGTCAATGATGCCTGAGTGGGGGGTAGTGTCAAAAGCCTTGGCCAAGTCTAGGTAGGCTGTATGCACAGATTTCCCCCTCATACAGGGCCTTGGTGATTGTCTTAAAGAAGTCCACCATTTTTAACAGGCATGAGCTCCCTTTGACAAATCCAAACTGAGTAGGGTCAAGTGTTTGGAGATTACCTATACCTTTGTTGATAAGGCCCATGATGATTTGCTCCATAGTCCTGCAGATAAGGCTAGTCAGGCTAATAGTTCTATACTTCTGGGGTCAGTGGAAACAGCACCTTTGTGCAAGGGGATAATGGTGGCCATTATCCATTCAGCTGGGACAAAGCCAAAGCTTAGACTATGATTGAAAATTGTACCCAGTGCTGGTTGTTGCTAATTCTTGTTTGAGCCCCATGTAGAATGCAACCTGGGATGTTATCCGGTCCCATAGAGGCTGTGTTTTTGGCCTTAGGGCGTTTATGACCTGCTCATTAGCAATGTATAAGGTAGAGGACAGGTGCTAGGGATGACATGGGGTACTTGTGGTGGGGACAGGAAGGTGGTAGGGATGTCATGGGGTACTTGTGGTGGGGACAGGGGGTAACGTTTTCACAGAACCTGTTGACTAACTGGTTAGGTATTCCACAAGCTCAGTATATGTGGTATCATTAACTACCATTTCACCAGAAATCTTTCCTTTTAGGTCATGGATGTAACTAAAGAACGCTTTGTAGTTGTCCTTAATTGAGGAAGCTAATTTGGATAGTTTGCTTTGGATGACTTCACAAGACGTCTTATTTGCTTGTTTATAAATGACCTGAGACATACCTCCCTGGACTGTGAGACAGATGTTAAGCAGTTGGCCGACTATGCATCTCAGGCTGGTATGAGCCCAGCGTATTACCATCACAGAGGATGATTCCTCAATATGAGCAGAAAAGTGAATTCCACAACTGTCTGATGTCATTCTAAGGGGATCCAGTATTTGTCAGTTTGGAGGGATCCAGTATTTGTCAAATTTGGAAGGGCATGGTTAACAGACCATGTTGCTTTGCCAAGGATTGTCTGCACATGTCTTCCCTAGGCTTTCAAATACTGGCTAAAAGTTTATCTACCCTCCATAGTGTCTTTTTTAGGCAATGCCAAATTGACAAGCCTACTGATTTTTAGCAAAATTAACTTAACTGAACCTCAAGGTATTAGCAGTGCATGTCAGGAGCCTAAATAAAAAAAAACTACACTCAATCCAAGCCCTCCTCACACTCAAGAATGGAGACAATCAGTGCTGATACTGAGACATGGTTTAAAGCATCAGTGTAATCCAACAGTACAAGTTTTCATTGCCTTTCACACTTTTAGACCAGTAGCTGCACAGATGAGGACTAAGGAGGAGGTGTCTCAATACACATCAATAACAAGCATACGTTCAGAGTGGTCAAACAGAACACCATGCTGGAGTTCATCCACATGCAGAAAATGATAGACAAAATCCCGTACCATATGCTAGCTAGTTGAGGTCACCCTCCATGTCCCAAGAAGCTCACCATGTATACTTGGATCTACTGGAAACAGTTAACTAACACCCTACTCTTGGGAGAGTTTAATTATGTCTGTTTTGAATAGGAATCCTACACTGCCTCAAATCTACAGGCACAGAGATTCCTGGACTTGTTAAAAACTTGACCAAATAGTGAATACGTCCACTAGATGCTCCAACATACTGGACCTCATACTCCCAAATCTGAAAGAATGCTGCACCCCCATGATAGGACAGGAAAGTGAAGGATTGACCACAATATTAAATAGAAGTTAATTCTAAATATTAAAAAAAGTTACTCAGAGAGGGTGGTAAATGGGCAGAACTGCTTGATGGAAGAGGTGGTATGACCAAGGCCAGAGCAAAGCACACTCTGTATTTGAACAGCCTTGGATTCATGGAACAATTTTGACTAGAGAAAACTAGTTTGGGTTTATCTACAAAACCTTGAATAAGGAGGGGTGGCTAATTTGGTGAACACAACAGACTTGATCCATGTCTGCTTATTTATGTCATGACAGAGATACTGATGGGAAGTGCAGCTGGTAAAATTCAAGAGGAAGGGTGATATGACAATGGAATGCATTGCCAAAGTGCACCATAGAGCACAGGTCAACAGATGAGTTTCAAGTGTGCCCCCATAATTTTTTGGCTTTTCCCGTTAGGGGTTACCACAGTGGAACAACAGTCCACAGAGTGATCAGCAGTGGCATCTTACAGTGTCGAGTTGCCAGCTTGGCACCCAACCTTCCACAGAAGGCACACACACCTACACCTATGTGCCTATGTCAGGCAAAATGATGCATGGCAGAGGAACAAGCATTGCTTAAAGGGCTGTGTCATTTTGTCAGCAGCTTTATATTTCACACCTAGTATGAAAAATATTTGTAATTGGGTCATGGATGACATTATTATTTCTACAACCTGAGTAATGCGGTCACCAAGGTTGAGTAAACAATACGATGCACGGTCTGATATTAGATCTACCCAACAGGTGTTAACTGTAAGCAGGTGTTTTACACTTAAAATTGTCCCAATAGTGTGATTTAAAAACCTCTGCTAGAACTGGATATTGGTGCTTACCATGGTTTGTGTGACTGTCAGCATGGTTATTAAAAATTGTTCAATGTATTATGAAATAGAGCAGGATGTCCATATCAAGCAATCTGTTTTTTTTTTTTCTCCACTTTAATAGCTTTCCCAGTGGTGGTGGTGCTGCAGTAGCATTGTCGCCTCACAGTAAGACACTGTCCGGTTCGATTCTCAGCTAGAGCGTCTTCTGCGTGGAGACATGCATGAATGAGCATACCTTCGTTGAAGGTTGAGCATCAGGGCTGGTAACTCTGCATGTAAAAATCAACTACCAATCATTAGCGGACCGGAGTTCCGCTGTGGCGACCCCTAACCAGGAAAAGCCGAAAGACACAACCACAAGTAGCTTTCCCAGTCATCATTTTAATTCACTGCAGATCTGCACCTGAAGCACATGCTAGTAGTTCCTTGATTTAAGCTGTTAACTGAGGACAGTGTAGCAGACAAGGATCTTTTGTCTTCTGTATTATGGGAGGTATGCTGGAGTAACTCTGCTTAGAGATGAGCTGCAATAAGAAGCTGTGCAGTCTCGCCAAAGTCCATAATTCTGTGGCAGTCCTTTGGATCTACACGTGCTCTTTTATTCTGAAATAAAATCCTGAAGAAAATCACTGCAGAATTAAAAGAAGTATAAAAGCAAACTTTAGGTATGAGATAATACATTCTTCATATTTTAGTAAATAAACATGGTTTTATCGACCATGTAAAATATGTCAAAAGATGTGTGCAAGTCTAAAATAGACAAGAACCAAAAAACAGGACTTGCACGAGTGCCCAAATGAAGGTCAAAAACCAAACTCCTTAGATAAGCACAAGCACTTTTGCAACACAAAATACGAAACCAAGTCTTCATCAGAGATAGAACATCATTTTATACCATTCAACCTGATGTTCATTAAACCATGGCTACTTAAACAGAACAGGGCACTGTGACAGCATGCAGTTCCCATGTGTACAAGAACTGATGATTTTGCTACCATTGGGATTTAAGCATAGCTCGCCACACCTTTGCTTAAGAACTGAGACAAAGGATGAAAATCAAGGACATTGTATAAAATATTCCTGCAACTCACTTAATTTAATAGAACAAAAATTTCTGCATCAGCATGCATTTTCCGAGCAACTAAAGTATGAAAACTGCATAATTGGCAGACTGTAATTGCCAGTGCTTTATACTAAAAAATAAAAATTTTACAAGGAATAGGGCAAAAAAGAAACAAAACACACAAAAAAAAAAAAAAAATCCGGGACTGTCTATAAACTTAAGACAATTGAGAGTTGCTAGGTGTACTTCTCTGACAGCAAGATGTAAAGATGATGCCAAGAATAACTTCTTAATGGCAGGCTCCTGCAATTTTTCAGCTTTAATTGTATTCCAGTGCTTCCTGCAATGCATCAGATTAGACAGCAGTGTTTGGGCATCGCTTGCATGAGAATAAGGGTGTGACTATTAGGGTGTACATTATATAATTTATGCAGAAATATTTGCCTTTATTGTAGCTGCACTGTTGTCCTTCATGTTTTATATGAGAATAAGAATGTTTGTTTTATATGAGAATAAGAAAATTTTTATGGGAAGTATTTATCCAATAAGTCAGGGTATGTTTCTGTTTACTGAGTGAAATACCAAATATCCTACCAAACGTGTTTTAAAGTTTGTAATAGGCATAGCTGATCCTGATGCTAAGTTAGCAGCTGTACTGTGTACCAGGGTAGGCCTGTTTCTTATGGATGCTGTCATGTATCCTCTGGAGGGTTTTCCAGGGCTGTAAAACTATTACAGTGGATGACTGCTCAGTTGCTTTCACTTCAGCACCAGTCTTTGACCATCACCATCCTGGTGGTAACTACTTTCATGTTTAAAGCTCCCATTTTTCATCTTTGCCATTTCCATCATTCAAAACCCCCTGGAGCATTGAAGTTATGACCACTAATCACATGATCACCTTATTTATCAGCTGACCTCATAATGAGAAATGTAGCTAATTTTCAAAACTCATTTATTGCTCCATGAAACACTGAAGTCATATGACCACTTGTCATGTGAACTGATGTGCAGCCAGGGCATTCACGTTGCACAACCACTAGTCATATGACCTTAAGATGATCATACCATGTTATGGAAGTTATGCCTCCTTTAGGTATGTTTCTACTGGATATTCATATCATGTGATCTTGCAAGTGTGTATAAATCGATATGGATGCCGCTTAAGTTTAGATGAAGAAATGAATGGGAAGAAGTACACAAGGGTTACCCCCATTACAGAGGCCCCCCCTCAAGTAAGCTGCATGATTCCAGGATATCAACTGGTACACTTAATCAATGAGTCATTGTAAAATTGAAAGTAGGTCTGTGCATAACTAGCAGGCAGTCTTTTCGAGGCCTCCAGCCTGTAACTGTAATGGACATTTGAAATATGGTTAGACTTGAGCAAGTTGTAAAATACATCAGCATTGTTAAGTTAGAAATAAATGAATTTATTAATATGCTTCTCTTGTTCAGGTTCATAAGATAACCTGTACTAAGTTTGGCTTTCAGAATACGTGAAATGACTCTGGTTATTTTTCTGCTTGCTAACCATAAAACTGTGAACTAAAACTGTACCATAGTGATCATTTCTGTACATCAAACTGTGTTTCATATTTCCAAGTCTGACATGGTTCCATCCCTTCTGCAGTCTCTGGAATGCAGCAGTTCTTGTTGATAAGTGGTGTGATTTATGATTTACTTAAATGGGGGCAGTCCTTGGCAGTACTGAAGATTTTGACTTCGGCTTTTGGTGAAATTAAGCCCTTGGAAAAGCATGCTGCGCCTCCAGTGTGCCCCCTACTTCTCCCATGCTGGCATGGCCACACCATTTAGATTATTTTTTTCTTGTTTTCTCATACTTTGCTGTACTCTTTGATTTTTAATGTATTGTTTCAATTTATTTCAACTGTCTATGATTAGAGCCTAACAAATGAGGAAGAAATAATCAAATTAAGCCAGAGGCCTCAGCCTCCCAGAAGTCATTGCATTCTAGTTGCTCAGAGTTACATTTGAGAGTTTTTTTCCACACCTTTTGAGACAAAGCTGGCATGAATAAAAACTGTGGATAAATAAAGAAGCTTGTTCTTACTCTTCGTTTTCTTCGTGCATCTGTTCACCACTCCCTAAACTGCCAAGACTGTAGTGTTATATCTGTGGAGGAAGTAATAGAATTAAGCCGATAATCTGGAGGCCGATAATCTGGAGGCTGCTTGGGCATCAGAGGTCATGGGATTTTAGATGCTGTGAGGTACATATTTAGAATGCTTTTTCACAATTTTGGCATGGCCAAAAATTGCAAGTAACTTGGAGAAATTCATTCTTGTTTTTTTTTTTTTCCTTTCATGGAAGAAAGAAGTTGTGCTCAAGGCCTCATAATCAAAGCCGATAAAGTATTTCCCAATAAAATGAGAAGATAAATTCTTGCAAGGATACATAAATCATATCTTAGAATGGTGCCTATTTACCTGTCAAAAGACCGAAGATATTTACCATCTGTGTATCCCTCCAATGTTAGATGAGGATGAAAGTGAATGAATAAATAATTACCTCAGTCATATATTTCCAGTTGCTGCTGACACATGTCATACAGTTTGCCTCGTCACCCCTAAAAGACAGCTGCCATCTGTGTCATCACCCCTAAAAGACAGCTGCCATCTGTGTATCTGGTCCAACAACCAGATTATAGTAACATATTTTAACTTGTTGATGACACATGTATATTCACAATATGCCAATGTACGTACCCCTACCTCAGAAATATAGCCACCTGTATTGTACACTTCTGATATGTGATTGTGAGAAACGACAAAAATATAATCGGTCATACATTTCAGCCAATTGATCTTGGACAGTACACTGCCGCCACACAAGCCATAGTGATATTGTATGCATACCTGTGAAATAGTTATGATTTTGTAAAAAGTTAAGGCAATAATGACCACATTGTCACAGCCCCACCGAAGTGCAGTGACCTTCTGTGCAGACCTCTGAGGTTGAATTGTGTTAAAAATTCCAGAAATAATGACACTTTCCCTTGTCCTAGACACGTTATAGTAACTTTCTGTGCACACCTCTGAGGTCTGATTGTGAGGATAATTTAATCTTACTGTTCCCAGCCTCCACATTCCACAAACACAAGCCATTAGCAACCTTCTGTGCACACCTCTGAGGTGAGTCCAGGCAGAAGCCCTGAAAATAAAGCCCATGTCAAATTCTGTTTGGTGTGGTTTGGTGTTTTGAAATCTGTTGACTGGGATAATCCGACTGAGCTACTGCCCTTTTTCAGCAGAGGCCCAGGGACAAAAGCTCCGCACTACAAAATTAAAAACAAATTATGCAACAAAGACAAAATTACACACAAATATTATTAAAATATCAGAGTACAATAATATTATGCAATGGCTATTACAAATAAAACTAGGGAGTAACAGTTATGTAGACATTTGCAAAATAAGTAAAGATGCTTTAGTAATTTAGACCATGTGATAGCAAGAATCTGGCAGAAAAATGTTTGTACTGTCGTCAGTGGGAAACTGAGTCAATTAAAGGTAGTTACTTATGGTTACCAGAGCAGTAGAATTTTATTGCGAGAGCCAAGGTTATAAAGAGGATGCAGGCGGAAGGTTACAAGTACAGAGGAGTATAGGAGGATAGATAGAAGTAGGAGAGTATGATGTAAAAAGATCAGTTAACTGTAATGAAGAAGAGTTGGTTGGGAGGGATGAGGTGGAGCTAAGAGTGGTAAGGAAAGTAAGGTTGGGGGGTCTTCAACCTGAGTTGTGGATGTTGCCAGGATCTACACGTTCTGTGATGCATTTTATGCTTTGTTTTTGAAAGATATTTATTTATTTATTTATTTACTTACTTGTCTTTTTTTTCTGGGAAAGTCTGACTGGGTATTACCCATTTTCAGTGGAGGCCCAGGAAGAAAAGCTCCATCTGTTTATATTGCATTAAATTGGTTCCAGACAAACACAGAGTAGTTACATTTCTGTTTACATTTTATACACATACAGTAGTTATATTTATACATTCTAAGATTTTACAGCTATAGAAGTTACTAAAGAGAAATCCCATGTGCAACTTAGTGAATTGTATTACATGGGAATAAATATAAAACATGATGGACTGTTTATATAAAATATAAAACTAATTTAACTATAGACTGTGTTCATCTGGATGTATATAAATGAAACAATATTTTATAAAGTGTGCGTGAGAGAGAGAGATGGACAATGTAGTAAAATACATATATGCCTTATTTTATTTTTACAAGATTCTGTAGTGAGTAAGCTACTAATTAATGGTGAACACATTTCTCATCTTCTCAGAGCAGTGATTATTTCTAGTAAGATAACATAATTAATGATTACTAATTTATGAGTTCCTAATGCTTGAGCTTTAACACCATTGTCTTATTAGAAGTCTTTTAGTATAAAATGATGTACAAAACATCCATTTAATACATGTGGTTTGACATTAGTGTGACCTAGTATATTTCTTAGCAACCAGTGTTCCAGTGTATCCTTTAAATCGTGAAGATATATTTTGAAACCAACTCAATAATTCCTTCCAAAGATCCTGATCTTTTCATGTACACATTCCCTTGATTTGTGTAATTGATTACATTTACTTCCAGACTTGCAGGCAGTGTGATTTAGCTCATCTGATAAATCCTCAGTTATGCAGTCTTTCTGGATTCTTGTAGGCTCAATGTATGATTTAAAGTATACCATTTTGGCATATTTGCATATGTATTTACCTGATGGTGTATATAAAATATTTTTTATATCTAACATTCTTTTGTCTCCATTTTATGTAAGCATTATCATAACTGGATCTTAAAATGTTCTCTCAACTTGTCTAATAAGAGTATTGTATTATTTACATGTGTATTATTTAAAGGCACAAATTCATAGCACATAAACATTTGTTATATCAGCAACATTTTTTTTAGAGTAACATGCTTAGTGTTCTAAATATCACAGAAAACCTGCAATAGGCTGGTGTCCATTCCAGGATTGGTTTCTCTGTCTTCTAATTACTGAGTAAAGGGATAAGTTATAGTTCCCTCATGACCATGAAAGAGATTAAGCTGATAATCATAGGATGAATGAATAAATCAATGTTTTGAATGTCTAGTATATGTATTTGATGTCACTCAATCTCTCTCTTTTTTGTCTTTTTTTCTCATTTCTAATGCCATGACAAGAATGGACCCCATACCTAAATCAGATACTGATTAACGTTCATGAAATTTGGTATTTACTCAAAGCAAATATGCAGAAGCTAAAATATTGAACTCTTTTTGTCCATTCAGGGACTCACTGAATCTGGTCCCAACATTTAAAATGTTAACTGTATTTTTATCACCTAGTGTACCCCACACTGAAATAGCTTATAGTGAGAATTCGGTGCCTTCTTGCTTATGGAAGGGTAAGATGGATAATCTTTATAGTATACTTGGCCCCTTATTTGGAAGAAGTGATATATTAGAACACATTACTACTTTTTGAAATGCTGCTTTTTTTTTTTTTGTTCCCATCTGGGACATGTTAAGTTGAAACGTGTGAAACTATATGAAAGGTTCAGTTCAATGTTTCTAATATCTAATCGTTTGACTTTATTTCCAGAAATAAGAATTATCTGCAAGGGTAACTGAGCCATAACTAGATAGCCTTACTCTGCAGTACAGAAACCTGGGTCCAAAGACTGTGGAACTGCAGAGGGAAGGACAGACATTGCTGGTATCACAG